>NW_019266229.1:0-5108 GCF_002742605.1 Olea europaea var. sylvestris
TCAAACGAAGGAATTTGGCTAAAATCCCGTGATCCCGAGTCTGTGCCTCGAGTCCAATTTCACGGGCCGTTTCCAACCAACCTATCAAATTTAGGCCCATTCCGACATCGTCGTGACAAATGACAAAATTGCCCCAAGCACGGCTTTGCTTTGTTAATTTTCTGTCCGGCACTTCTTCAACCTGACATAATTAATTCGAAAATTTATTATTCGAAGGCCCAATTGAAGGAATTTAGGTAAAATCCCTTGATCCTGGGTCTGTGTCCCGAGTCCAATTTCACGGGCCGTTTCCAATCAACCTGCCAAATTTAGGCCCATTCCGACACCGTTGCGTTTAATGACAAAATTGCCCCTGGAGAGGTTTTGCTTTGTTAATTTTCTGTCCAGCACTTCTTCAACCTGACATAATTCATAAGGAAATTAATTATTCGGAGGCCAAAACGAAGGAATTTGACTAAAATCCCGTGATCTCGGGTTTGTGCCCCGAGTCCAATTTCGCGGGCCGTTTCCAATGAACCTGCCAAATTTCGACCCATTCCGACACCGTCGGGATAAATGTCAAAATTGCCCCCGTTACAGTTTTGCTTTGTTAATTTTTTGTCCAGCACTTCTTCAACCTGACATAATTAATACGGAAATTAATTATTCGGAGGCCCAAACGAAGAATTTCGGCTGAAATCCCATGATCTCGGGACTGTGCCCCGATTCTAATTTCGCGGGCCGTTTCCAATCATCCTACCAAATTTCTGCACATACCGACACCGTCGCGAAAAATGACAAAATTACCCTTGGAGCGGTTTTTCTTTGTTAATTTTCTGTCCAGCATTTCTTCAACCTAACCTAATTAATACGAAAATTAATTATTCGGAGGCCCAAACGATGGAATTCGACTAAAATCCAGTGACCCTGGGTCTGTGCCGCGAGTTCAATTTCGTGGGCCGTTTCCAATCAACCAGCCAAATTTCAGCCCATTTCGACACTGTCGCGAAAAATGACAAAATTGCTCGTGGTGCAATTTTTCTTTGTTAATTTTCTGTCCAACACTTCTTCAACCTGACATAATTAATACGAAAATTAATTATTCGAAGGCCCAAGCGAAGGAATTTGGCTAAAATCCTGTTATCCTAGGTCTGTGCCCCGAGTCCAATTTCTCGGGTCATTTCCAATCAACCTGCCAAGTTTCGGCCCATTCCGTCACCATCACCAAAAATGATAAAATTGCCCCTGGTACGGTTTTTCTTTGTTAATTTTCTGTCTAGCACTTCTTTAACCTGTCATAATTAATATGGAAATTAATTATTCGGATGCCCAAATGAAGGAATTTGCCTAAAATCCCGTGATCCTGGGTCTGTGCCCCGAGTACAATTTCGCGGGCCGTTTCCAATGAGCTTGCCAAATTTCGGCCCATTCCGACAATGTTACGACAAATGACAAAATTGCCCCTGGTGTGGTTTTGCTTTGTTAATTTTTTGTCCAGCACCTCTTCAACCTGACATAATTAGTACGGAAATTAATTATTCGGAGACTCAAACGAAGGAATTTGGCCAAAATCCCGTGATCTCAGGTCTGCGTTCTGAGTCCAATTTCGCGGGTCGTTTCCAATCAGCCTGCCAAATTACGACCTATTCCAACACCGGCGCGATAAATGACAAAATTGCCCCTGGTGCGGTTTTGATTTGTTAATTTTCTGACCAACACTTATTCAACCGGACATAATTAATAAGGAAATAAATTATTCGGAGGCCCAAACGAAGGAACCTGGCTAAAATCCCGTGATCCCGGGTTTGTGCCCCAAGTCTAATTTTGCGGGCCGTTTCCAATGAGCCTGTCAAATTTTGGCCCATTCCAACACCGTCGCGAAAAATGATAAAATTGCCCCTAGTGCGGTTACTCTTTGCTAATTTTCTATCCAGCACTTCTTCAACCTGACATAATTAATACGAAAATTAATTATTTGTTGGCCGAAACGAAGGAATTTTGCTAAAATCCCGTGATCCTGGGTCTGTGCCCCGAGTCCAATTTCGCGGGTTGTTTCCAATCAGCCTGGTACGGCCCATTCTGACACCGTCGCGATAAATGACAAAATTGCTCCTGGTGTGATTTTGCTTTGTTAATTTTCTGTCCAGCACTTCTTCAACCTGCCATAATTAACACAGAAATTAATTATTTGGAGGCCCAAACGAAAGAATTTGGCTAAAATATCTTGATCCTGGGTCTGTGCCCCGAGTCCAATTTCCCGGGCCGTTTCCAATCAACCTGCCAAATTTTGGCCCATTTCGACACCGTCGAGACAAATGACAAAATTGCCCCTGGTGCGGTTTCGCTTTGTTAATTTTCTGTCCAGCACTTCTTCAACCCGACATAATTATTACGAATATTAATTATTCAGAGGTCGAAACGAAGGAATTTGGCAAAAATCCCGTGATCCTGGTTCTGTGCCAAACGTCATATTTCGCAGGCCATTTCTAATAAATCCGCCAA
The DNA here is from genome assembly GCF_002742605.1 of Olea europaea var. sylvestris. NCBI lineage: Eukaryota > Viridiplantae > Streptophyta > Magnoliopsida > Lamiales > Oleaceae > Olea > Olea europaea. The sequence continues at coordinate 2,482 of NW_019266229.1, forward strand.
ATTTCGGCCCATTCCGACACCCGTCGCGACAAATGACAAAATTGCCCCTGGTGCGGTTTTGCTTTCTTAATTTTTTGTCCGGCACTTCTTCAACCGGACATAATTAGTAAGAAAATTAATTATTTGGAGGTCCAAACGAAGGAATTTGGCTAAAATCCCATGATCCCGGGTCTGTGCCCCGAGTCCAATTTCGCGGGTCGTTTCCAATCAGCCTGCCAAATTACAACCTATTCCGACACCGTCGCGATAAATGACCAAATTGCCACTGGTGAGGTTTTGCTTTGTTAATTTTCTGTCCAGTGCTTATTCAACCTGACATAATTAATAAGGAAATAAATTATTTGGAGGCCCAAACGAAGGAATTTGGCTAAAATCCCGAGATCCTCGGTCTGTGCCCGAGTCCAATTTCTCGGGCCTTTTCCAATCAACTTGCCAAATTTCGGCCAATTCCGACACCATCACGAAAAATTACAAAATTGCCCCTGGTACAGTTTTTCTTTGTTAATTTTCTACCCAGCACTTCTTTAACCTATCATAATTAATACAAAAATTAATTATTCGGATGCCCAAACAAAGGAATTTGCCTAAAATCCCGTGATCCCGGGTCTGTGCTCCGAGTCCAATTTTGCAGGTCGTTTCCAATCAGCTTGCCAAATTACGACCTATTCCGACATCGTCGCGATAAATGACAAAATTGCCCCTGGTGTGGTTTTGCTTTGTAAATTTTCTGTCCAGCACTTATTCAACCTGGCATAATTAATAAGGAAATTAATTATTCGGAGGCCCAAAGGAAGGAATTTGGCTAAAATCCTGGGATCCTGGGTTTGTGTCCCGAGTCCAATTTCTCGGGCCGTTTCCAATGAGCCGGCCAAATTTCGGTCCATTCCGACAATGTCGCGACAAATGACAAAATTGCCCCTGGTGCGATTTTGCTTTGTTAATTTTTTGTCCACCACTTCTTCAACCTGACATAATTAGTACGGAAATTAATTATTCGGAGGCCCAAACAAAGGAATTTGGCTAAAACCCCGTGATCCTGGGTATGTGCTCCGAGTCCAATTTCGCGGGTCGTTTCCAATCAGCCTGCCAAATTACGACCTATTCCGACACCATCGCGATAAATGACAAGATTGCTCTTGGTGCAGTTTTGCTTTGTTAATTTTCTGTTTAGCACTTCTTCAACCTGACATAATTAATACGGAAATTAACTATTCGGAGGCCCAAACGAAGGAATTTGGCTAAAATCCCGTGATCTCGGGTCTATGCCCCGAGTCCAATTTCGCGAGTCGTTTCCAATCAACCTTGCAAATTACGGCCACTTCTGACACCGTCGCGATAAATGACAAAATTTCCCTTAGTGCGATTTTGCTTTGTTAATTTTCTGTCGAGCACTTCTTCAACCTGACATAATTAATACGTAAATTAATTATTTGGAGGCCCAAATGAAGGAATTTGGATAAAATCCTATGATCCTGGGTCTATGCCCCGAGTCCAATTTCGCGGGTCGTTTTCAATCCGCCAGCTACGGCCCGTTCTGACCCTGTCGCGATAAATGATAAAATTACTCCTGGTCCAATTTTGCTTTGTTAATTTTCTGTCCAGCACTTTTTCAACCTGACATAATTAACACGAATATTAATAATTCGGAGGCCCAAACGAAAGAATTTGGCTAAAATATCTCGATCCCGGGTCTCTGCCCCGAGTCCAATTTTGCGGACCATTTCCAATTAACCTGCTAAATTTTGGCCCATTTCGACACCGTCACGACAAATGACAAAATTGCCCCTGGTACGGTTTCGCTTTGTTAATTTTCTGTCCAGCACTTCTTAAACCCGACATAATTAATACGGAAATTAATTATTAAGAGGTCGAAATGAAGGAATTTGGTAAAAATCCCGTGATCCCGATTTTGTGCCAAACATCATATTTCTCAGGCCATTTCCAATCACCCAGTCAAATTTCGGCCCATTCCGACACCGTCGCGACAAATGACAAAATTGCCCCTGGTGCGGTTTTGCTTTGTTAAATTTTTGTCCAGCACTTCTTCAACCTGACATAATTAGTACGGAAATTAATTCTTCGGAGGCCCAAACGAAGGAATTTGGCTAAAATCCCGTGATCCCGGGTCTGAGCCCCGAGTCCAATTTCACGGGCCGTTTCCAATCAACCTGCCAAATTTCGGCCCATTCCGACATCGTCGCGACAAATGACAAAATTGCCCCTGGTGCGGTTTTGCTTTGTTAATTTTCTGTCCAGCACTTTTTCAACCCGACATAATTAATAAAGAAATTAATTATTTGGGGGCCCAAACGAAGACATTTGGTTAAAATCCCGTGCTCCCGAGTTTGTGCCCAGAGTCCAATTTCACGGGCCGTTTTCAATAAACCTGTCAAATTTCGGCCCATTCCGACACCGTCGTGACAAATGACAAAATTGCCCCCGGTGCGGTTTTTCTTTGTTAATTTTCGGTCCAGCACTTCTTCAACCTAACATAATTAATACGGGAATTAATTATTCAGAGGCCCAAACGAAGGAATTTGGCTAAAATCCCGTAATCCCGGGTCTGTACCTCGAGTCCAATTTCGCGGGCCATTTCCAATCAACTTGCCGAATTTCGGCCCATTCCG
>NW_019266229.1:20452-21574 GCF_002742605.1 Olea europaea var. sylvestris
GCCTGACATAATTATTAAGGAAATTAATTAGTCGGAGGCCCGAACGAAGGAATTTGGCTGAAATCCTGTGATCACGGGTCTATGCCTCGAGTCCAATTCCCTGGGCCATTTCCAATCAACCTGCCAAATTTCGGTCCATTCCGATACCGTCGCGAAAAATGATAAAATTGTCCCTGGTGCGGTTTTGCTTTGTGAATTTTCTGTCCAACACTTCTTCAACCTGACATAATTAATAAGGAAAATAATTAGTCGGAGACCCAAACGAAGGAATTTGGCTAAAATCCCGTGATCCCGGGTCTGTGCCCCGAGTCTAATTTCGTGGGCCGTTTCCAATCAACCTACCAAATTTCGGCCCATTCCGACACCGTCACGAAAAATGACAAAATTGCCCCTAGAACGGTTTTGCTTTGTGAATTTTCTGTCCAACACTTCTTCAACCTGACATAATTAATAAGAAAATTAATTAGTCGGAGAACCGAACGAAGGAATTTGGCTAAAATCCCATGATCTCGGGTTTGTGCCCCGAGTCCGATTTTGCGGGCCGTTTCCAATCAACCTGCCAAATTTCGGCCTAGTCCGACACCGTCGCGAAAAATGACAAAATTGCTCGTGGTGCGGTTATGCTTTGTGAATTTTCTGTCCAACACTTCTTCAACCAGACATAATTATTAAGGAAATTAATTAGTCGGAGGCCCGAACGAAGGAATTTGGCTAAAATCCCATGATCTCGGGTTTATGCCCTGAGTCCAATTTTTTGGGCCGTTTCCAATCAACCTGTCAAATTTCGGCCCATCCCGACACTGTCGCTAAAAATGATAAAATTGTCCCTTGTGCGGTTTTGCTTTGTGAAATTTCTATCCAACACTTCCTCAACCTGACATAATTACCTAACATAATTAATAAGGAAATTAATTATTCGGAGGGCCAAACGAAGGAATTTGGCTAAAATCCCATAATCCCGGGCCTGTGCCCCGAGTCCAATTTTGCGGGCCGTTTCCAGTCAACCTACCAAATTTCGACCCCTTCTGACACCGTCGCGAAAAATGACAAAATTGCTCTTGATGCGGTTTTGCTTTTTTAATTTTCTGTCCAACACTTCTTCAACCTGACATAATTAATAAG
>NW_019266229.1:21629-28396 GCF_002742605.1 Olea europaea var. sylvestris
AAATTTATTATTCGGAGGTCCAAACGAATGAATTTGGCTAAAATCCCATGATCCCAGGCTTATGGCCCGAGTCCAATTTCGTGGGTTGTTTCCAATCAACCTGCCAAATTACAGCCCGTTTCGGCATCGTCGCGATCAATGACAAAATTGCCCCTGGTGCAGTTTTACTTTGTTAATTTTCTGTCCAGCACTTCTTCAACTTAACATAATTAATACGAAAATTAATTATTCGGAGGCCCAAATGAAGGAATTTGGCTAAAATCTCGTGATCCCAAGTTTGTGCCTCGAGTCCAATTTCGTGGGCCATTTCCAATCAATTTGTCAAATTTCGGCCCATTTCGACACCGTCGTGAAAAATGACAAAATTGCCCCTGGTGCGTTTTTTCTTTGTTGATTTTCTGTCCAGCACTTCTTCAACCTAACATAATTAATACGGAAATTAATTATTCGGAGGCCCAAACGAAGGAATTTGGCTAAAATCCTGTGATCCCGGGTCTGGGCCCCGAGTCCAATTTCACGGGCCGTTTCCAATGAACCTGCCAAATTTCGACCTATTCCGACACGGTCGCGACAATTGACAAAACTGACCCTGGTGCGGTTTTGCATTGTTAATTTTCTGTCTAGCACTTCTTCAATCTTAAATAATTAAAACGGAAATTAATTATTCGGAGGCCCAAACGAAGGAATTTGGCTAAAATCTCGTCATCCCGAGTCTGTGCCTCGTGTCCAATTTCGGCGGCCGTTTCCAATCAACCAACCAAATTTCGGCCCATTCCGACATTGTCGCGATAAATGACAAAATTGCGGTTGGTGCGATTTTTCTTTATTAATTTTTTGTCTAGCACTTCTTTAATTTGACATAATTAATACGAAAATTAATTATTCGGAGGCCCAAACGAAGGAATTTGGCTAAAATCCCATGATCCCGGGCCCGTGCCCCGAGTCCAATTTCGCGGGCCGTTTCCAATGAACCTGCCAACTTTTGGCCCATTATGACACCGTCGTGACAAATGATAAAATTGCTCGTGGTGCGATTTTGCATTGTTAATTTTCTGTCTAGCAATTCTTCAACCTGAAATAATTAATACGAAAATTAATTATTCGGAGGCCCAAACGAAGGAATTTGGCTAAAATCTCGTTATCCTGAGTCTGTGCCCCGAGTCCCATTTCGCAGGCCGTTTCCAATTATCCTGCCGCATTTCGGCCCAAACAGGCAACGCATCGAAAAATGAAAAAACTGCCCCTAGTGAGGTTTTTCTGTGTTAATTTTCTGTCCATCACTTCTTCAACCTGACATAATTAATACGGAAATTAATTATTCGGAGGCCCAAACGAAGGAATTTGGCCAAAATCCCATGATCCCGGGTCTGTGCCCTGAGTCCAATTTCTCTGGCCGTTTCCAATCAACCTGCCTAATTTCTGCCCATTCCGACACCGACGTGAAAAATGACAAAATTGCCCTTGGTGCGGTTTTGCATTGTTAATTTTCTGTCTAGCACTTCTTCAACCTAAAATAATTAATACGAAAATTAATTATTCGGAGGCCTAAACGAAGGAATTTGGCTAAAATCCCGTGATCCCGGGTTAGTGCCCCGAGTTCCATTTCGTGGGCCGTTTCCAATCATCCTGCCACATTTCGGCCCATACTGACACTGTCACGAAAAATGACAAAACTTACCCTGGTAAGATTTTTCTCCGTTAATTTTCTGTCCAGCACTTCTTCAGCCTGGCATAATTAATACGGAAATTAATTATTCGGAGGCTCAAATGAAGGAATTTGGCTAAAATCCCATGATCCCGGGTCTGTGCCCCGAGTCCAATTTCTCGGGCCGTTTCCAGTCAACCTTCCTAATTTCGGCCCATTCCGACACCGACGTGAAAAATGACAAAATTGCCCCCGGTGCGATTTTTCTTTGTTAATTTTCTGTTTAGTACTTCTTCAACCTAACATAATTAATACGAAAATTAATTATTCGGAGGCCCAAATGAAGGAATTTGGCTAAAATCCCGTGATCTTGGGTCTGTGCCCCGAGTCCAATTTCGCGGGTCGTTTCCAATCAACCTGCCAAATTACGGTCTATTCCGACACTGTTGCGATAAATGACAAAATTGCCCTTGGTACGGTTTTGCTTTGATAATTTTCTGTCCAGCACTTCTTCAACCTGACGTAATTAATACGGAAATTAAATATTTGGAGGCCCAAATGAAGGAATTTGGCTAAAATCCCGTGATCCAGGGTCTGTGCCCCGAGTCCAATTTCGCGGCCCGTTTCCAATAGTCCTGCCACATCTCAGCCCATATCGACACAGTCGAGAAAAATAACAAAATTGCCCCTAGTTCGGGTATTCTTTGTTACTTTTCTGTCCAGCACCTCTTCAACCTGACATAATTAATAGGAAATTAATTATTCGGAGGCTTAAATGAAGGAATTTGGCTGAAATCCCGTGATCCCGGGTGTGTGCCCCGAGTCCAATTTCGCGGCCCGTTTCCAATAGTCCTGCCACATCTCAGCCCATATCGACATAGTCGAGAAAAATAACAAAATTGCCCCTAGTTCGGGTATTCTTTGTTACTTTTCTGTCCAGCAACTCTTCAACCTGACATAATTAAGACGGAAATTAATTATTCGGAGGCCCAAACGAAGGAATTTGGCTAAAATCCTGTGATCCCGGGTCTGTGCCTCAAGTCCAATTTCGTGGGCTGTTTCCAATCAACCTGCCAAATTTCGACCCATTTTGACACCGTTGCGATAATGACAAAATTGCCCCTGATGCGGTTTTTCTTTGTTAATTTTCTATCCAGCACTTCTTCAACCTGACATAATTAATACGAAAAATTAATTATTCGGAGGTCCAAACGAAGGAATTTGGCTAAAATCCTGTGATCCAGGGTCTGTGCCCCGAGTTCAATTTCATGGGCCGTTTCCAATCAACCAGCCAAATTTTGGCCCATTCCGACACCATCGCGACAAACGACGAAATTGCCCCTGGTGCAATTTTTCTTTATTAATTTTTTGTCCAGCACTTCTTCAACCTGACAAAATTAATACAGAAATTAATTATTCGAAGGGCCAAACGAAGGAATTTGGCTAAAATCCCGTGATCTCGGGTCTATTTCCCTAGTCCAATTTCTTAGGCCGTTTCCAATCAACCTGCCAAATTTCAGGCCATTCCGACACCGTCGCGACAAATGGCAAAACTGCCCTTGGTGCGGTTTTGCTTTGTTAATTTTCAGTCCAGCACTTCTTCAACCTGACATAATTAATAAGGAAATTAATTATTCGGAGGTCCAATCGAAGAAATTTTGCAAAAATTCGATAATCAGGGGTCTGTGCCCCGAGTCCAATTTTGCAGGCCGTTTCCAATCAACCAGCCAAATTTGGCCCATTCCGAAACCATCGCCAAAAACGACGAAATTGCCCCTGGTGCAATTTTTCTTTATTAATTTTTTGTCCAACACTTCTTCAACCTGACAAAATTAATACAGAAATTAATTATTCAGAGGGCCAAACGAAGGAATTTGGCCAAAATCCCGTTATCTCGGGTCGATTTCCCTAGTCCAATTTCTCAGGGCGTTTCCAATCAACCTGCCAAATTTCGGGCCATTCCGACACCGTCGCGACAAATGACAAAACTGCCCTTGGTGTGGTTTTGCTTTGTTAATTTTTAGTCCAGCACTTCTTCAACCTGACATAATTAATAAGGAAATTAATTATTCGGAGGTCCAATCGAAGGAATTTTGCAAAAATTCGATAATCAGGGGTCTGTGCCCCGAGTCCAATCTCGCAGGCTGTTTCCAATCAACCAGCCAAATTTGGCCCATTCCAAAACCATCGCGAAATATGACAAAATTGCCCCTGGTGCGGTTTTTCTTTATTAATTTTCTGTCCTGCACTTCTACAACCTAACATAATTAATACGGAAATTAATTATTCGGAGGCCCAGACGAAGGAATTTGGTTAAAATCCCGTGACCCCGGGTCTATACCCTGAGTCCAATTTTGTGGGCCGTTTCCAATCAACCTGCCAAATTTGAGCCCACTTCGACACCATTGCGAAAAATGAAAAAATTTCCCCTGCTGCGGTTTTACTTTGTTAATTTTCTGTCTGGCACTTCTTAAACCTGACATAATTAACACGGAAATTAATTTTTCGGAGGCCTAAACAAAGGAATTTGGCTAAGATCTCGTGATCTCGGGTCTGTGGCCCGAGTCCAATTTCGCCAGCCGTTTCCAATCGACCTGCCAAATTTCGGCCCATTCCGACACTATCGCGACAAATGAAAAAATTGCCCTTGCGCATTTTGGTTTTGTTAATTTTCTGTCCACCGCTTCCACAACCTGACATAATTCATTCAGAAATTAATTATTCGGAGGCCCAAACGAAGGAATTTGGCCAAAATCTAGTGATCTTGGGTCTGTGCCCCGAGTCCAATTTCGCGGATCATTTCCAATCAACCTGCCAAATTACGGCCTATTTCGACATTGTCGCGATAAATGATAAAATTGCTCCAGGTGCGATTTTACTTTGTTAATTTTCTATCCAACACTTCTTCAACCTGACATAATTAATATGAAAATTAATTATTCGGAGGCCCAAACGAAGGAATTTGACTAAAATCCCATGATCCTGGGTCTGTGCCCCAATCCAATTTCGTGGGCCGTTTCCAATCAACTTGCCAAATTTTGGCCCATTCCGACACCGTCGCAACAACTGACAAAATTGCCCATGGTGCGGTTTTACTTTGTTAATTTTATGTCCAGCACTTCTTCAACCAGACATTATTAATACGTAAATTAATTATTCGGAGGTCAAAATGAAGGAATTTGGCTAAAATCCCGTGATACCGGGTATGTTCCCTGAGCCCAATTTCATGGGCCGTTTCTAATCAACCTGCCAAATTTCGGCTCATTTCGACACCGTCGCGAAAAATGAAAAAATTGCCCCTGGTGTTGTTTTTCTTTGTTAATTTTCTGTCCAGCACTTTTTCAACCTGACATAGTTAATAAGGAAATTAATTATTCAGAGGCCCAAACGAAGGAATTTGTCTAAAATCCAGTGATCTCGGGTCTGTGGCCCGAGTCCAATTTCGCGGGTCGTTTTCAATCATCCTGCCACATTTCGGCCCATATCGACACTGTCGTGAAAAATGACAAAATTACCCCTGGTGCGGGATTTCTTTGTTAATTCTGTCCAGCACTTCTTCAACCTGAGATAATTAAGATGAAAATTAATTATTCGAAGGCCCAAACGAAGGAATTTGGCTAAAATCCCATGATCTCGGGTCTGTGCCCCGAGTCCATTTTCGAGGGCCGTTTCCAATCAACCAACCAAATTTTGGCCCATTTCGATACCATCACGATAATGACAAAATTGCCCCTGGTGCGGTTTTTCTTTGTTAATTTTATGTCCAGCACTTCTTCAACGTGACAAAATGAATACAGAAATTAATTATTCGGAGGTCCAAACGAAGGAATTTGGTTAAAATCCCATGATCCCAGGTCAATGCCCCGAGTCCAATTTCGCGGGCCATTTCCAATCAACCAACGAAACTTCGGCCCATTCCGACACCGTCGTGACAAATGACAGAATAGCCCATGGTGCGATTTTGCTTTGTTAATTTTCTATCCAGCACTTCTTCTACAGGACATAATTAATACGTAAATTAATTATTCGGAGGCCCGAATGAATGAATTCGGCTAAAAATCCCGTGATCCCGGGTCTGTGCACCGAGTCCAATTTCGTGGGCCTTTTCCAATTAGCCTGCCAAATTTCAGCCCATTTCGACACCGTCGCGAAAAATGACATAATTGCCCCTGGTGCGGTTTTTCTTTGTTAATTTTCTTTCGAGCACGTCTTCAACCTGACATAATTAATACGAAAATTAATTATTCGGAGGCCCAAACGAAGGAATTTGGCTAAAATCCCGTGATCCCGGGTCTATGCCTCGAGTCCAATTTCGCGGGCCGTTTCCAATGAACCTGCCAAATTTCGGCCCATTCCGACACCTTCGCAACAAATGACAAAATGCCCCCTGGTGCGGTTTTGCTTTGTTAATTTTCTGTCTAGCAATTCTTCAACCTGAAATATTTAATACCAAAATTAATTATTCGGAGCCCCAAACGAAGGAATTTGGCTAAAATCTCGTGATCCCGAGTTTGTGCCCCGAGTCCCAGTTCGTGGGCCATTTCCAATCATCCTGCCACATTTCGGCCCATATCGACACCTTCGCAAAAAATGCAAAAACTGGCCCTGGTGTTGTTTTTCTTTTTTAATTTTCTGTCCACCACTTCTTCAACCTAACATAATTAATAGGGAAATTAATTATTCGGAGACCCAAACAAAGGAATTTGGCTAAAATCCCGTGACCCCAGGTCTGTGCCCCGAGTTCGATTTCGTGGGCCGTTTCCAAAACCTACCAAATTTCGGTTCATTTCGACACCGTCGCGGCAAATGACAAAATTGCCCCTGGTGTGGTTTTCTTTGTTAATTTTCTGTCCAGCACTTCTTCAACCTGACATAATTAATATGAAAATTAATTATTCGGAGGCCCAAACGATGGAATTTGGCTAAAATCCCGTGATCTCGAATCTGTGCCCAGAGTCCAATTTCTCGGGCCATTTCCAATCAACCTGCCAAATTTTGGCCCATTCCGACACCGTCGCAACAAATGACAAAATTGCCCCCGGTACGGTTTTGCTTTGTTAATTTTCTATCCGGTACTTCTTCAACCTGACATAATTAAGACAGAAATTAATTATTCGGAGGC
>NW_019266230.1:0-7944 GCF_002742605.1 Olea europaea var. sylvestris
CAGTAAAATTTTAGCCGATTCCGACAACGTCGCGAAATATAACGAAATTGCCCTCGGCGCGATTTTTGTTTCCGATCAATCAGGCAAATTTGAGCCGATTCCGACACCGTCGTGAAAAATGACGAAATTGCCACCGGCTCGATTTTTGTTTCCGATCAATCCGTGAAATTTTAGCCGATTTCGACACCGTCGCGAAAAATTACGAAATTTCCCGCAGCTCGATTTTTGTTTCCGATCAATCAATCAAATTTGAGCCGATTCCGACATCGTCGCGAAAAATGACGAAATTGCCCCCTGCTCGATTTTTGTTTCCGATCAATCAGTCAAATCTTAGCCGATTCCGACACCGTCGCGAAAAATGACGAAATGGCCCCCGGCGCGATTTTTGTTTCCGATCAATCCGTCAAATTTTAGCCGATTCCGACACCGTCGCAAAAAATGACGAAATTGCCCCCGGCGCGATTTTTGTTTCCGATCAATCCGTCAAATTTTAGCCGATTCCGACACCGTCGCAAAAAATGACGAAATTGCCCCCGGCGCGATTTTTGTTTCCGATCAATCCGTCAAATTTTAGCCGATTCCGACACCGTCGCAAAAAATGACGAAATTGCCCCCGGCGCGATTTTTGTTTCCGATCAATCCGTCAAATTTTAGCCGATTCCGACACCGTCGCAAAAAATGACGAAATTGCCCCCGGCGCGATTTTTGTTTCCGATCAATCCGTCAAATTTTAGCCGATTCCGACACCGTCGCGAAAAATGACGAAATTGCCCCCGGCTCGATTTTTGTTTCCGATCAATCAGTCAAATTTGAGCCTACTCCGACACCGTCGCGAAAAATGACGAAATTGCCCCCCGCTCGATTTTTGTTTCCGATAAATCAGTCAAATTTGAGTCGATTTCGACATCGTCGCGAAATATGATGAAATTGCCCCCGGCTAGATTTTTGTTTCCGATCATTCAGTCAAATTTTAGCCGATTCCGACCCCGTCGCGAAAAATGACGCAATTTCCCCCGGTTCATTTTTGTTTCCGATCAATCAATAAAATTTGAGCCCATTCCGACACCGTCGCTAAAAATTACGAAATTGCCCCCGGCTCGATTTTTGTTTCCTATCAATCAATAAAATTTTAGCCGATTCCGACAACGTCGTGAAAGATAACGAAATTGCCCACGGCGCTATTTTTGTTTCCGATCAATCAGTCAAATTTGAGCCGATTCCGACACCGTCGCAAAAAATGACGAAATTGTCCCCGGTTCGATTTTCGTTTCCGATCAATCAGTCAAATTTTAGCCGATTCCAACACCGTTGCGAAAAATGACGAAATTTCCCACGGCTAGATTTTTGTTTCCGATCAATCAGTCAAATTTTAGCCGATTCCGACACCGTCGCGAAAAATGACGAAATTGCCCCCGGCTCGATTTTTGTTTCCGATGAATCAGTCAAATTTGAGCCGATTCCGACACCGTCGCGAAAAATGATGAAATTGCCCCCGGCTCGATTTTTGTTTCCGATAAATCAGTCAAATTTGAGCCGATTCCGACATCATCGAGAAAAAGGACGAAATTGCCCAGGCTCGATTTTTGTTTCAGATCAATCAGTCAAATTTTAGCCGATTCCGACCCCGTCGCGAAAAATGACGAGATTGCCCCCGGCTCATTTTTGCTTCCGATCAATCAGTCAAATTTGAGCCCATTCCGACACCGTCGCTAAAAATTACGAAATTGCCCTCGGCGCGATTTCTGTTTCCGATCAATCAGTCAAATTTTTGCCGATTCCGACACCGTCGCAAAAAAAGACGAAATTGCGCCCGGCTCGATTTTTGTTTCCGATCAATCAGTCAAATTTGAGCCGATTCCGACACCGTCGCGAAAAATGACGAAATTGCCCTCGGCTCGATTTTTGTTTCCGATCAATCAGTCAAATTTTTGCCGATTCCGACACCGTCGCGAAAAATTACGAAATTGCCCCCGGCTCGATTTTTGTTTCCGATAAATCAGTCAAATTTGAGCCGATTGCGACAGCGTCGCGAAAAATGACGAAATTGCCCCCGGCTCAATTTTTGTTTCCGATCAATCAGTCAAATTTTAGCCGATTCCGACCCCGTCGCGAAATATGACGAGATTGCCCCCGGCTCATTTTTGTTTTCGATCAATCAGTCAAATTTGAGACCATTCCGACACCGTCGCTAAAAATCACGAAATTGCCCCCGGCTCGATTTTTGTTTCCTATCAATCAATAAAATTTTAGACGATTCCGACAACGTCGCGAAAAATAAAGAAAAATTGCCTTCGGCGCGATTTTTGTTTTCGATCAATCAGTCGAATTTTAGCCGATTCCGACACCGTGGCGAAAAATGACGAAATTTCCCATGGCTCGATTTTTGTTTCCGATCAATCAAACAAGTTTGAGCCGATTCCGACACCGTCGCGAAAAATGACGAAATTGTCCCCGGCTCGATTTTTGTTTCCGATAAATCAGTCAAATTTGAGCCGATTCCGACATCGTCTAGAAAAATGACGAAATTGCCCCCGGCTCGATTTTTGTTTCCGATCAATCAGTATATTTTAGCCGATTCCGACCCCGTCGCGAAAAATGACGAGATTGCCCCCGGCTCATTTTTGTTTCCGATCAATCAGTCAAATTTGAGCCGATTCCGACACCGTCGCGAAAATTGACGACATTGCCCACGGCTCGATTTTTGTTTCCGATAAATCAGTCAAATTTGAGCCGATTCCGACACCGTCGCGAAAATTGACGACATTGCCCACGGCTCGATTTTTGTTTCCGATAAATCAGTCAAATTTGAGCCGATTCCGACACCGTCGCGAAAATTGACGACATTGCCCACGGCTCGATTTTTGTTTCCGATAAATCAGTCAAATTTGAGCCGATTCCGACACCGTCGCGAAAATTGACGACATTGCCCACGGCTCGATTTTTGTTTCCGATAAATCAGTCAAATTTGAGCCGATTCCGACACCGTCGCGAAAATTGACGACATTGCCCACGGCTCGATTTTTGTTTCCGATAAATCAGTCAAATTTGAGCCGATTCCGACACCGTCGCGAAAATTGACGACATTGCCCACGGCTCGATTTTTGTTTCCGATAAATCAGTCAAATTTGAGCCGATTCCGACACCGTCGCGAAAAATGACGAAATTGCCCCCGGCGCGATTTTTGTTTCCGATCAATCAGTCAAATTTTAGCCGATTCCGACTCCGTCGCGAAAAATTACGAAATTTGCCGCAGCTCGATTTTTGTTTCCGAGCAATCAGTCAAATTTTAACCGATTTCGACACCGTCGCGAAAAATGACGAAATTGCCCTCGGCTCGATTTTTATTTCCGAACAATTAATCAAATTTGAGCCGATTCCGACACCGTCTCGAAAAATGACGACATTGCCCCCGGCTCGATTTTTGTTTCCGAACAATTAGTCAAATTTGAGCCGATTCCGACACCGTCGCGAAATATTACGAAATTGCCCCCAGCGCGATTTTTGTTTCCGATCAATCAGTCCAATTTTAGCCGATTTCGACACCGTCGCGAAAAATGACGAAATTGCCCTTGCGCGATTTTTGTTTCCCATCAAGCTGTCAAATTTGAGCCGATTCCGACCCCGTCATGAAAAATGACGAAATTGCCCCTGCGCGATTATTGTTTCCCATCAATCAATCAAATTTTAGCCGATTTCGACACCGTCGCGAAAAATGACGAAATTGCCCTTGCGCGATTTTTGTTTCCCATCAAGCTGTCAAATTTGAGCCGATTCCGACCCCGTCATGAAAAATGACGAAATTGCCCCTGCGCGATTATTGTTTCCCATCAATCAATCAAATTTTAGCCGATTTCGACACCGTCGCGAAAAATGACGAAATTGCCCTTGCGCGATTTTTGTTTCCCATCAAGCTGTCAAATTTGAGCCGATTCCGACCCCGTCATGAAAAATGACGAAATTGCCCCTGCGCGATTATTGTTTCCCATCAATCAATCAAATTTTAGCCGATTTCGACACCGTCGCGAAAAATGACGAAATTGCCCTTGCGCGATTTTTGTTTCCCATCAAGCTGTCAAATTTGAGCCGATTCCGACCCCGTCATGAAAAATGACGAAATTGCCCCTGCGCGATTATTGTTTCCCATCAATCAATCAAATTTTAGCCGATTTCGACACCGTCGCGAAAAATGACGAAATTGCCCTTGCGCGATTTTTGTTTCCCATCAAGCTGTCAAATTTGAGCCGATTCCGACCCCGTCATGAAAAATGACGAAATTGCCCCTGCGCGATTATTGTTTCCCATCAATCAATCAAATTTTAGCCGATTTCGACACCGTCGCGAAAAATGACGAAATTGCCCTTGCGCGATTTTTGTTTCCCATCAAGCTGTCAAATTTGAGCCGATTCCGACCCCGTCATGAAAAATGACGAAATTGCCCCTGCGCGATTATTGTTTCCCATCAATCAATCAAATTTTAGCCGATTTCGACACCGTCGCGAAAAATGACGAAATTGCCCTTGCGCGATTTTTGTTTCCCATCAAGCTGTCAAATTTGAGCCGATTCCGACCCCGTCATGAAAAATGACGAAATTGCCCCTGCGCGATTATTGTTTCCCATCAATCAATCAAATTTTAGCCGATTTCGACACCGTCGCGAAAAATGACGAAATTGCCCTTGCGCGATTTTTGTTTCCCATCAAGCTGTCAAATTTGAGCCGATTCCGACACCGTCGCGAAAAATGACGAAATTTCTCACGGCTCGATTTTTGTTTCCGATAAATTAGTCAAATTTGAGCCGATTCCGACACCGTCGCGAAAAATGACGAAATTGTCCCCGGCTCGATTTTTGTTTCCGATAAATCATTCAAATTTGAGCCGATTCCGACCCCGTCATGAAAAATGACGAGATTGCCCCCGGCTCATTTTTGTTTCCGATCAATCAGTCAAATTTGAGACCATTCCGACACCGTCGCTAAAAATCACGAAATTGCTCCCGGCTCGATTTTTGTTTCCTATCAATCAATAAAATTTTAGATGATTCCGACAACGTCGCGAAAAATAACGAAATTGCCATCGGCGATATTTTTGTTTTCGGTCAATCAGTCGAATTTTAGCCGATTCCGACACCGTGGCGAAAAATGACGAAATTTCCCATGGCTCGATTTTTGTTTCCGATCAATCAGTCAAATTTGGGCCGATTCCGACACCGTCGCGAAAAATGACGACAATGCCCCCGGCTCGATTTTTGTTTCCGAACAATTAGTCAAATTTGAGCCGATTTCGACACCGTCGCGAAAAACGACGAAATTGCCCCCGGCTCGATTTTTGTTTCCGATCAATCGGTCAAATTTGAGCCGATTTCGCCACCGTCCCGAAAAATTACGAAATTGCCCGCGGCTCAATTTTTTTTCCAATCCGATTTTTGTTTCCGAACAATTAGTCAAATTTGAGCCGATTTCGCCACCGTCCCGAAAAATTACGAAATTGCCCGCGGCTCAATTTTTTTTCCAATCCGATTTTTGTTTCCGAACAATTAGTCAAATTTGAGCCGATTTCGCCACCGTCCCGAAAAATTACGAAATTGCCCGCGGCTCAATTTTTTTTCCAATCAATCAGTAAAATTTTAACCGATTCCGACAACGTCGCGAAAAATAACGAAATTGCCCTCGGCGGGATTTTTGTTTCCGATCAATCAGTCAAATTTGAGCCGATTCCGACACCGTCGCGAAAAATGACGAAATTGCCCCCGGCTCGATTTTTGTTTCCGATCAATCAGTCAAATTTGAGCCGATTTCGACACCGTCGCGAAAAATTACGAAATTTCCCGCAGCTCATTTTTGTTTCCGATCAATCAGTCAAATTTTAACCGATTTCGACACCGTCGCGAAAAATGACGAAATTGCCCTCTGCTCGATTTTTGTTTCCGGACAATTAGTCAAATTTGAGCCGATTCCGACACCGTCGCGACAAATGACGACATTGCCCCCGGCTCGATTTTTGTTTCCGATAAATCAGTCAAATTTGAGCCGATTCCGACACCGTCGCGAAAAATGACGAAATTGCCCCCGGCTCGATTTTTGTTTCCGATCATTCAGTCAAATTTTAGCCGATTCCGACCCCGTCGCGAAAAATGACGAGATTGCCCCCGGCTCATTTTTGTTTCCGATCAATCAGTCAAATTTGAGCCCATTCCGACACCGTCGCGAAAAATGACGAGATTGCCCCCGGCTCATTTTTGTTTCCGATCAATCAGTCAAATTTGAGCCCATTCCGACACCGTCGTGAAAAATGACGAAATTGCCCCTGGCTCGATTTTTGTTTCCGATAGATCAGTCAAATTTGAGCCGATTCCGACATCGTCGCGAAAAATGCCGAAGTTGCCCCTGGCTCGATTTTTGTTTCCGATAAATCAGTCAAATTTTAGCCGATTCCGACCCCATCGAGAAAAATGACGAGATTGCCCCCGGCTCATTTTTGTTTCCGATCAATCCCCGATTCCGACCCCGTCGAGAAAAATGACGAGATTGCCCCCGGCTCATTTTTGTTTCCGATCAATCAGTCAAATTTGAGCCCATTCCGACACCGTCGCGAAAAATTACGAAACTGCCCCTGGCTCGATTTTTGTTTCCGATCAATCAGTCAAATTTTAGCCGATTCCGACACCGTTGCGAAAAATGACTAAATTTCCCACGGCTAGATTTTTGTTTCCGATCAATCAGTCAAATTTTATCCGATTCCGACACTGTCGCGAAAAATGACCTTCCGACACCGACGCTAAAAATTACGCAATTGCCCCCGGCTCGTTTTTTGTTTCCGATCAATCAGTCAAATTTTAGCCGATTCCGACCCCGTCACGAAAAATGACGAGATTGCCACTGGCTCATTTTTGTTTCCGATCAATCAGTCAAATTTTAGCCCATTCCGACACCGACGCTAAAAATTACGCAATTGCCCCCGGCTCGATTTTTGTTTCCGATCAATCAGTCAAATTTTAGCCGATTCCGACCCCGTCATGAAAAATGACGAGATTGCCACTGGCCAATTTTTGTTTCCGATCAATCAGTCAAATTTGAGCCCATTCCGACACCGACGCTAAAAATTACGCAATTGCCCCCGGCTCGATTTTTGTTTCCGATCAATCAGTAAAATTTTAGCCGATTCCGACAGCGTCGCGAAAAATAATGAAATTGCCCTCTGCGCTATTTTTGTTTCCGATCAATCAGTCAAATTTGAGCCGATTCCGACACCTTCGCGAAAAATGACAAAATACCCCCGGCGCGATTTTTTTTTCCCCGATCAATCTGTCAAATTTGAGCCGATTCCGACACCGTCCCGAAAAATGACGAAATTGCCCCTGGATCGATTATTTTTCCCGATCAATCAGTCAAATTTTAGCCGATTCCGACACCGTCGCGAAAAATGACGAAATTTCCCACGGCTCGATTTTTGTTTCCGATCAATCAGTCAAATTTTTGCCGAGTCCGACACCGTCGCAAAAATAACGAAATTGCCCCCGGCTCGATTTTTGTTTCCGAACAATCAGTCAAATTTGAGCCGATACCGACATCGTCGCGAAATATGACGAAATTGCCTCCGGCTCGATTTTTGTTTAAGATCAATCAGTCAAATTTTAGCCGATTCCGACCCCGTCGCGAAAAATGACGAGATTGCCCCCGGCTCAATTTTTGTTTCCTATCAATCTATAAAATTTTAGCCGATTCCGACAACGTCGTGAAAAATAACGAAATTGCCCTCGGCGCGATTTTTGTTTCCGGTCAATCTGTCAAATTTTAGCCGATTCCGACACCGTCTCGAAAAATGACGAAATTGTCCCCGGTTCGATTTTTGTTTCCGATCAATAAGTCAAATTTTAGCCGATTCCAACACCGTCGCGAAAAATGACGAAATTTCCCACGGCTAGATTTTTGTTTCCGATCAATCAGT
>NW_019266231.1:0-7939 GCF_002742605.1 Olea europaea var. sylvestris
GATGAAATTGTAAATAATTAATTTTGAGCTTGCGAAGACGCGGTACGGTAAAATGTACACATGGGTTTGTCGGTGTGTGAGGAGGACGCGCCGCTGTCTCTGACATGGGTTCTGGACACAGTGTGTCTATTGGGTGGGGTTTGAGGTGGCACGTCACCACTGTACGTAAATATTAGATTATTGATAAGTGCAATTTGTGCATTTATTTATGTCATTTTGTTAAACTTTTATGTCGTCAATTAAATAATTTTTAATTAACTTGGTTTAATTTTATGTTGTTTTTAGTGATGGATTCATTCAGAGCAAAAATTAGCCATTGGAAGGAGAGTTTGGGAATCAAATTCAACACTTTGAAAATTCAAGGACTTGACTTGAACTAAAGAAAGGCATTGGTTACATAATTAACGGGGTTCAAGGATTAAATTGTATGATTTTAAAACAATTGAGGACTTGGAGAAAATTGTAGTATAAGTGGGCCTCTTGGGTTGATTTCAATGATAGAGGGAATTATATAGAAAGGGGCGTCCAGCTGGAATTGAAGCAAAATTCGAGAATAATTTTGGAATTAATTACGTCGCGTCAAATTTCGATGATGTCCTTTCACTTTTATTTGTTTGATTCCAATAATATCTTGGGCTAATTTGTTTTATGTATTATATGGATGACAAAATTATTTCATTCTTCGTTTTTAATTCGAGACGTGTTTTTATGTTAATTCTTGTGTTGGGATTCCATTAATATGCCTATTTAATTGTTTTAATGTTTGCACACTATTAGGATAATAAGTTGCTTATTTGTAGAGTGGGAAAACTCACGGTAAGTAGAACACTGTTATTGGAACACACGGACAATAAATATTAGAAATAATATTTGTAGCGTGTGTAATCACATGTGATAATCCTAAATGTCAATACATGTTTGCCATATGAATTCGGATTAGGAATATGATCGTTTCGTCGTAATCATAGGTTTATTATATTTTGAAAAATAATAATAAATAATAGTTGAATTATCAATCGTCGCAATTGCATGAATTGAGATAATTATTACTGGTTGAGAATCAGAACTAAAAATTGATCAATGGCATCGAAAATCCAATACGTTCACACATTTGATTTTTAAACCAACTTTCATTATTTTCACAAGTTTTAATTATAAAAATCAGGTAGATATTCATTCGATCATCTTCCAGTTACAAACATGAATTTAAATATATCAAATATACTAAAATAATCATTCTTCCCTGTGGGACGATAACTCTCTCATCATCATTATTACTTGTACAACAAACCCGTACGCTTGCGAAATTTTGACGAACAAATTTTTGGCGCCGTTGCCGGGGAATTACAATGTTAATTTTAGTTATTAGATATTTTAGATTCGTTTTTATTTTTATTTTTATTTTAGTTTGATGTTTTTAGGCTACCATTACACCGTTTAATTCTTTTGTGTCTTGCCACTTTTTAGGCGACTTTAGTTTATGCGAAATCTTAACCAGCCAAATCTCTTTTCGATAGACCACGAAATCAAAAGAACATTTAGAAATCGTAGAAGAGTTCAACGTTAAGCAATGAGAATGGCTGATAACCAAAATCATCCACAGAATCAAGGTCAGGTTCACGAGCCAACACCCCAGCCAAATCAACCGAGAGCTATCCAGAACGAAACTCCTGTCTTAGTTGGAGATTACATCAATCCAATTCCTGCACCAATGCAACCTGCTGTGGTATATTCTCCCTTCGTACAACCTAATTTCCACCTCAAACCAGATGTCATCAATCTATTTCAAAATCACCAAGATATAAGGTTATTTGGAAAAGTCACGAAAAATCCTCATGAGCATATTTCTGTTTTTCTCATGTTATGTGAAGTGACCGGTCATGAAAGGATATCAATAGATGCATTTCGAATGCGATTATTTCCTCATACCTTGAAGGGCGTTGCTAGAGAATGATTCATCTATTTACCACAAGGGAGCATTCAATCATGGAAGGATATGGTTCAAAAATTCATGATCGAGTTCACCAAATTAGGAATGACATCCAGACCTTTAACCAAAAAGATCTTGAGAGCTATATCTTTTCTACTACGGTCTAAAACAAGAGTTCAGAAATATGATAGATACTTCAGCGAGAGGATCAGTTATGAAACTTGGTGTTGATGAGGCATATGACCTGTATGAAAAAATAGCTAAAAATCAATCGATGTGGCCAATCGATAGGGAAGCTCCAAGGAAAACATTAGGGTTACACAACGTGGATGCAGTGACAGCACTGACCGCACAAATTGAAGTTCTTACAATGAAAATGGACAATCTATCTAAGTCAGTCAATATGGTACACCAATCTCCACCTGCTTGCGAAGGCTGTGGAGCAGATCATGCTAGTACACGCTGTCCTTTGGCATCTACACATTTTAATCAATTCGAAGAAGTAAGTTACGCGCAGAACTTTCAAAGACAACAAAATAATCCTTTCTCCAACACATATAATCCGAGTTGGAAGAACCATCCAAATTTTTCATGGTCTAATAATCAGGGACAAGAACAGGGAAGAAGCAATCAAAATAAATCACCAGGGTTCCAACAGCAACAACAACAAGGGAGAGAGCCATCGTTGAAAGATTTGCTGGTTCAATACATTACTAAAACTGAGACCAACTTTCAGAACCAATAAGCCTCAATCAAGAATTTAGAACAACAGGCTGGACAAATTGCAGCCGCACTATCAGGTAGAGCTCAAGGGACATTGCATAGCAATACTGAAATAAATCCTAAAGAGCAGGTCAAAGCAATCACTACACGTAGTGGCGTCCAGTTACCAGAAATACACGTAAAACGGCTAGCAACTATCATAGAAAAAGTACCTACCACGGGCGAGGAGCAAGTTGATGAATCAGATAAAGCTACAGAGGAAAATCAAGTTGAGTCATCAGATAGTCCACAAGTGAAGGCAACTCCTGTTAAAGCATATGTGCCTCCGATCCCATTTCCACAAAGATTGCAAAAACACAAGCTCGACAAGCAATTCCAGAAATTTTTAGATGTGTTCAAGAAGTTACACATTAACATACCATTTGCTTAAGCTTTAGCTCAGATGCCTAGCTACGCCAAGTTCATGAAAGATATTATATCAAATAAGAGGAAGCTGGAGGACAATGAAACAGTCATGCTTACTGAGGAGTGTAGAGCAATTCTCCAACATAAATTACCATCGAAACTAAAAGACCCAGTGAGTTTTACTATTCGTTGTAACATAGGTAATTTGTATATAGATAAGTCATTGTGTGATTTAGGAGATAGCATTAATTTAATGCCTTTGTCTCTTTTCAAGAAACTAGGTTTGAGGGAAGCAAAACCGACAACAATTTCACTGCAGTTGGTTGACAAGTCAATCAAGTACCCTCGTGGTATTTGTGAAGATATTTTGGTGAAGGCTGATAAGTTTATCTTCCCAGCGGACTTTATTATTTTGGATATGGAGGAAGATAGAGACGTCCCCCTCATATTGGATCGCCAATTTTTTGCTACAGGAAGGACTCTGATAAATGTGCAAAAGGGTCAGTTGATATTGAGGTTAAATGAAGAAGAACTGACAATCAACATGTTTAGAGCTTTTAGATTTCAAAGCGAATCGGATTCTTGCATGCAGATTGATGTAATAAAAGCTGTGTCAGAGATATTCAAATTAGATTACCCTCAGGATCCGCTTAAGGTTTGTTTAGTGCATTTGCAGGATTTACCATCAGAAAAGGAGGAAGCAGAAGAATGTGTACGTTATTTGGCAACCATACCACCATTCTTTAAGCAACCATGACTGGAGCTCGATGAAAGATCCACAACACCTTTACAATCTATACAACAAGCTCCAGCTCTTGAACTCAAACAACTGCCCACTCATCTTCGTTATGCATTCTTGGGGAAAAAGAATTCACTTCTAGTAATTATCTCAAACAATCTTATAGACGTGGAGGAGAATTAGTTGTTGAGAGTGCTTCGAGAGCATAAGATAGCAATAGGACGGATGATATCGATATAAAAGGGATCAGCCCTTCACTTTGCATGCAGAAGATACTGATGGAAGATGATTACAAAGCTTCAATAAACATCGACGATAACTCTTTCATCACGATTATTACTTGTACAACGAACATGTATGCTTGCGAGATTTTAACGAACAATTATTTATCTAGAGGATTTAGGAATTGGGGTGTGGGAGAGATGGTCATAATCCAACGGTTTGGATTTGTAGACTCGTGGAGTTATGCGAGTGCTTCGTTTGGGGAATAAAATTTTGGATTTTGTTTCGTTTGAGAATGAAACAAAAGAGAATGAAAAGTATATTTTTTAAGGGATTCACACAAGAGATAGAAAGTCAAATATGAAGACTTGATGTGTTGGATAACGATCATATTTTTATTTTTGTGGCCAAAGATGGGAATTAAACAGGAGCTGAATTTGAAAATCATGAACACTCTTATCTAAATTTCATGATAATTATAATTAACGATGAACAATATTATTCATCTCGTAACTGGCAAACTGGTAGATTCAATATTGGGTTGAATTGGAATTACACTTTGATCCTTTTGTTAGAACTTTGAGATCAAACAATTTTTACTTGTGGCGAATTAGAACGGTTCAATCGAGTGTGAACCATATCAAACTGGGACTTTCAGGGCACTTAAGGTGAGAAAATGTTACCGTTTGTTGCTTTGTGATCCACTGAACAATTTATTTTTCTAAACTGAATTTGTTTGCCTCTCTTCTTACAAAATTACAAAGGCGATTGAAATTGTTGGCGATGAAAATGACAAAGTAAAACGTGTGACAAAACGGTTCTATCTTGCTATTTTAATTGCGTAAGGAGAACCAAAATTGCTGCTAAGCTGATATCGTGACATAGAAAACTGATATTTTGACAAAAACGGTTCTATTTTGCTATTTTAACTGTTATCTCTTTTGATAATTTTCATGGCTGACATGTATAGCATGTGCTGGCTGGTCCCATTGCTCTATTATCTCTTCTGATAATTTTCTATTTTTGATTTGATCCAAGCGAACTAGACAATATTAAGACAAAAGATCAAGCTTTGTGATTCTTGAATGCGTTAATCTTAACACGACACAAGTGTTACTTTCTTGCAGAAGAATCACGAAAAAGTAAGCTGAGTACATCCCACATTGAAGTCGATTGTGCAAAATACTGAAACACGCATAAAAGTTGTAATTAGACTAAACAATAATCCAAACAGGAAAGCTCAAATCATCTCTTTCATGGCGAAGAAAGAAACGACAGCAACAACAAATCCGAACATCAGTGTGGTATGAAGCCATCCCGGTAGGTGCAGCATCCTTACGTGGATCGTCTGGAGCCGGGCCGATGTTTGTGCACTCCTGCCAATGCTGCAAAAGCTAACCAAACCATTGCCAATATAGCAATTCTATTGACAGCCATTTTTCAAACAAGTGAAGTAATGTTGGTGCAATTAAGGTGATACTAAGTGAGTTCTTTCCTCGGTCTATACGTAGAATTCCTTAGTACCATTGCTTCATTATATCATAGGAATGTGCCAGAAAGATAAAATCAATGAGCCTTCATTTTTTTTTATTGTTTTACACGATAGTTTCACTGTATTTGATGATAGAAATTGATGTAAGATGACAACAAATGGCAGGAAGTGAGTAGTTTATTTAGGTTACGATCACTATGTAATCGGGGTCAATCCTAAATCAAAACTTGCATTTGAGGCAGCTCGACATTTCAAGGAGTAATGGATGATTGTCTATTGTCATCCAATCGCTACATAGACACAAAACAATATGTCTCACATTAGAGGTTGCCTTTGAGTTCAATTGCTTCTGGTAAAGATGGTTAAAAATGATGGCAGGGAAGAAAGAAAAGCAGGAAGGCTTAGCTCAAAGACAGACTTGAAAGAGCTTGTCTGAGGAAGGCACAGTAAGTACAATGTGTAATAGGTCGAGAGGTGTAAACTAGGCTGTGCTTGCCTGGCACAATGCATATTTTTTGAAGAGCCACGGCTTTATGCAACTTCGTATGTATTTCCAAAGAAGTATTTTGCATTGCTTGTTTTATTTTCCAAAAAAAAAAAAGGGCCAGCCCAGCACTGACCACGAGCCCATGTCGTCAAGCCCGACATAAGGCATGGTCCAATCTCGGCCGGACCAAATTTGAGTCAGGATTTTCATATGTAGATTTGCTTCGATCTAGAACAGTCCAACACATTTTAACACCTCTGAGAAGATACTATTATCTTTATTTTCTAGTCTTTGCTAAGACGATCTTGTGCCAAGGGCCAGCCCAGCACTGACCACGAGCCCATGTCGTCAAGCCCGACATAAGGCATGGTCCAATCTCGGCCGGACCAAATTTGAGTCAGGATTTTCATATGTAGATTTGCTTCGATCTAGAACAGTCCAACACATTTTAACACCTCTGAGAAGATACTATTATCTTTATTTTCTAGTCTTTGCTAAGACGATCTTGTGCCAATATTGTCGACAGATAAAAGTTAGCAGCCAATATATGATTTATTAGGGTGCAAGAATCAAGATCCAGATCGTCTTATTAAACGTATTTCAATCCACCATGGATCGTTTCATTTGATGACTAAACTTGTAATTACTGCACTTCAATACTAATTTCCATCACTAGCTATTTATTTATTTATTTTCTAGTGTTCGAAGTTACACGTTTTGTTCACGTAAGTAAAATCTATTCGTAGGAATAAGCACTAAGAAATATCATCCTCGTTCAGGGACACTTGAGCTTGCCACCACGAGTAGTCATATCAGAGTAACATTTGCCACATTTCTCTTTGTTGCCATATTGTCCTGGAGGTACACATTTGCACCGTTCGCAGCATGTCATGCATGCTCGAAGGCAATATTTCTTCCGGGAATGCAGCTTGCATCGAACTAGGCACAGGGGAATGCACTCTTGCCAATATATTAAGCAAACACATCAAGTTAAAAAATTACATCTGATGTAATTAACATAACATAGGGGTGAAAATTTACCTTGTCTATTTCTTGGTGGTTTGACCGGTGGAGGCGGCTGTGGTGATGCCCTGGTTGGTGGAGGAGGTGGTGGTGGTGGAGCCTTTAGTGGCTGAGCAGGGGTTGGTTTCTTATAAACTGGACTTGGTAATGGTACAGTTACAGCTGCGGCCTGTGTTTGCAAGTACGTGTCATGAGAAATAAAAGACCTCATAGCTCTATTTGGATAGACATTCAAGAACCTAATCAAGGAAAAGATTCATGTTTTGCTAGAACGCTGTAATACAAAGCACGGAAAGAAATATAACCTCGTATAGGACCTCCTTGCCCAACACTGATGGAACCTACAAAAACAAACGATGTTTATACATAGAACTGAAGTAAAGAATCATGTTTAGTTCCAGCACATGTACACAATCTAGAATGTCATATTTTGAGGAAAAGGGGGATAAAGAGAGAGGGAGCCATACACTGTTGGTATTTAGAAGAAAAAAGGACAAAAAGAGCACATATTTTGAAGCCATTGTTTAAGTGCTACTTAGTATTAATTCAAATGCAGAAATCTGGCATATATAGAGTCGTAAACTCTTGATGGCCTTATCAAATGCCAGATTCACTGGATTAATGAAACATAACTTGTGGATTTCTATGCTGAATCTAGATATGTGTCCAAATCCACATGATACAAGCATAGTATCTGTTAAGCTTAGATTTTCTATTTTCATCAATGTGTGTGTAACCAGTACATGAGGCTCGTCTTTGAAACTTGTAACCAGCATTACAGGCTACTATTAGTAAATTAAACCCAAACTTCTAATTACGTGTGTCAAATTTATTATTTACTACTACATTTGTTGGGGGGAATCTTACTTTTTTTATTGCTTTCTTGAATGTGGATAGTCTGTGACATCAAAAAAAAAA
>NW_019266232.1:0-7938 GCF_002742605.1 Olea europaea var. sylvestris
CGAAGTTATCATGAAATCGAAAGCCACTTTTCAGTGGCTCGATTCCAATCTAATTAGACTAGCAATTCGCCAAAAATGAACAATCCCAGATTTATTATGAAATCAAAAACCACTTTTCATTGGCTTGATTTCAATCGAATTGGACCAGCAATCTGCCGAAAACGATCAAACCCGAAGTTATCATGGAATCGAAAATCACTTTTCGTTGGCTCGATTCCAACCGACTTAGACTAGCAGTTTTTTGAAAATGATCAAATCTGATGTTATCATGAAATCGAAAGCCACTTTTCATTGGCTCGATTCCAATCGAATTAGACTAGCAATTCGTCGAAAATGACCAAACCAGAAGTTTTCAAGAAATCAAAAATCACTTTTCATCGGCTCGATTCCAATTGAATTAGACTAGCAATTAGCCGAAAACGAACAAACCCAAAGTTATCATGAAATCAAAAACCACTTTACTTTGGCTCGATTCCAATTGAATTAGACTGGCAATTCGTCTAAAATGATCAAACCCATAGTTATCATGAAATCAAAAACCACTTTTAATTGGCTTAGCAATTCGAATTAGATTAGCAATTTTTGAAAACGATCAAATCTGAAGTTATCATTAAATCAAAAATCACTTTTCATTGGCTCGATTCCAATCGAATTAGACTAGCATTTCGCCAAAAACTAACAAACCCGAAGTCACCATGAAATCCAATCCACTTTTCATTCGCTCAATTCCAATCGAATTAGGCTAGCAATTTGCCGAAAATGATCGAACCTGAAGTTATCATGAAATCAAAACCACATTTCATTCGCTTGATTCCAATCGAATTAGACTAGCAATTAGCCGAAAATGATCAAACTCGAAGTTATCATAAAATCAAAAGCCACTTTTCTTTAGCTCGATTCCAATCGAATTAGACTAGCAATTTGCTAAAGACGAACAAACCCAATGTTAACGTGAAATCAAAAACCACTTTTCATTGGCTCGATTCCAATCAAATTAGACTAGCAATTTGCCAAAGACGAACAAACCCGTTGTTATCTTGAAATCGAAAGCCACTTTTCATTGGCTCGATTCTAATCGAATTAGACTAGGGATTCACCACAACCAAACAAAATCGAAATTATCGTGAAATCAAAACAACTTTTCATTGGCTCAATTCCTATCGAATTAGATTAGCAATTCGTAAAAAATGATCAAAACAGAAGTTATCATGAAATAAAAAATCACTTTTCATTGGTTTGATTCCAATCAAATTATACTAGCAATTCGCCAAAAATGAACAAACCCGAAGTTATCATGAAATCAAAAACCACTTTTCATTAGCTCGATCCCAATCGAATTAGACTAGCAATTTGATAAAGACAAACAAGACTGATGTTATCATGAAATCGAAAACACTTTTCATTGGCTTGATCCTAATCGAATTCGACTAGCAATTGCCAAAAACGAACAAACTTGAAGTTATCATGAAATAAAAACCACTTTTCATTGGCTCAATTCCAATCGAATTAGACTAGCAATTTGTCAAACATGATCAAACCCAAAGTTTTCATGAAATCAAAAACAACTTTTCATTGGCTTGATTTCAATCGAATTAGACTAGTTTTTCGCCAAAAACGAACAAAACTGAAGTTATCATGAAATGAAAAACCACTTTTCATTGGCTCGATTCCAATCTAATTAGACTAGCAATTCGCCAAAAATGATCAAACCCGAAGTTATCATGAAATCAAAAACCACTTTTCGTTGGCTCGATTCCAACCGAATTAGACTAGCAATTTTTCGAAAACGATCAAACCCAAAGTTATCATGAAATCGAAAGCCACTTTTCATTGGCTCGATTCCAATCGAATTAGACTAGCAATTCGTCGAAAATGATCAAACCCGAAGTTATCATGAAATCAAAAACCACTTTTCATTGGCTCGATTCCAATCGAATTAGACTAGCAATTTCCCTAAGATGAATAAACGAGATGTTGTCGTGAAATCGAAAGCTACTTTTCATTGGCTCAATTCTTATCGAATTAGGCTACCAATTCGCCAAAAACAAACAAATCCAAAGTTATCATGAAATCCAAAACTACTTTTCATTGGCTCGGTTCCAATTGAATTAAAGTGTCAATTTTCGAAAATGATCAAATCCGAAGTTATCATGAAATCAAAAACCACTTTTCATTGGCTCGATTCCAATCGAATTAGACTAGCAAGTTTCCAAAGATGAATGGACCCGATGTTATCATGAAGTAGAGTGCCACTTTTCGTTGGCAAGATTCTAATCGAATTAGACTAGCAATTCACCAAAAACGAACAAACCCGAAGTTATCATGAAATCAAAACCTCTTTTCATTGGCTCGATTCCAATCAATTAAATAGCAATTTGCCGAAAGCAATCAAACCCGAAGTTATCATGAAATCAAAAACCACTTTTCACTGGTTCGATTTCATTCGAATTAGACTAGCAATTCACCAAAAATGAACAAACTCGAAGTTATCGTGAAATCAAAAACCACTTTTAATTGGCTCAATTCCAATTGAATTAGATAAGCATTTCTCCAAAAACGAACGAACCCGAAGTCATTATGAAATCAAAAGCCACTTTTCAATGGCTCGATTCCAATCGAATTAGACTAGCAATTCGCCAAAAATGAACAAAACCGAAGTTATCATGAAATCAAAACCAAATTTTATTCGCTCGATTTCAATCGAATTAGACTAGAAATTAGCCAAAAACGATCAAATCCGAAGTTATCATGAAATCAAAAACCAATTTTCATTGGCTCGATTCCAATCGAATTAGACTTGCAATTCGCTCAAAACGAACAAACCCGAAGTTACCATGAAATCAAAACCACTTTTCATTCGCTCAATTCCAATTGAATTAGTATGCAACTTGCTGAAAATGATCAAACCCAAAGTCATCATGAAATCAAAACCACATTTCATTCACTCGATTCGAACTGAATTAGACTAGCAATTAGCCGAAAATGATCAAACACGAAGTTATCATGAAATCGAAAGCCACTTTTCATTTGCTCGATTCCAATCGAATTAGCCTAGATATTTGCCAAAGACGAACAAACCCGATTTATCGTGAAATCAAAACCACTTTTTATTGGCTCGATTCCAATCGAATTAGAGTCACAGTTTGCCAAAAATGATCAAACCGAACTTATGATGAAATCAAAAACCACTTTTCATTGGCTCGATTCCAATTGAATTAGACTAGCAATTCACAAAAAATGAACAAACCCGAAGTTATCATGAAATCAAAAATCACATTTCATTGGTTCGATTCCAATCGAATTAGACCAGCACTTCTCCAAAAACGACAAAACCCGACGTCGTCACGAGATCGAAAGCCACTTTTCATTGGCTCGATTCCAATCGAATTTGACTAGCAATTCGCCAAAAATAAACAAACCCGAAGTTATCATGAAATGAAAACCAAATTTCATTCACTCGATTCCAATAGAATTGGACTAGTAATTAGCCGAAAATGATCAAATCCGAAGTTATCATGAAATCAAAAACCACTTTTCGTTGGCTCAATTCCAATCGACTTAGACTAGCAATTCATCCAAAACGAACAAATCCTAAGTTATCATGAAATCAATTACAATCGACTTAGACTAGCAATTCGTCAAAAACGAACAAATCCTAAGTTATCAGGAAATCAAAACAAAAATTTCATTCGCTTGATTCCAATCGAATTAGATTAGCAATTAGCCGAAAATGACCAAACCCGAAGTTATCATGAAATCAAAAATCACTTTTCATTGGCTCGATTCCAATCGACTTAGACTAGCAATTTGCCCAAAACGAACGAACTCAAAGTTATCATGAAATTAAAACCACTATTCATTCGCTCAATTCCAATCGAATTAGGCTAGCAATTCGTCGAAAATGATCAAACCCGAAGTTATCATGAAATCAAAACCCACCTTTCATCGGTTCAATTCCAATTGAATTAGACTAGCAATTAGCCGAAAACGAACAAACCTGAAGTTATCAGGAAATCAAAAACCACATTTCATTGGCACGATTCCAACTGAATTAGACTCTCAATTCGTCGAAAATGACCAAACCCAAAGTTATCATGAAATAAAAAATCCCTTTTAATTGGCTCGGTTCCAATTGAATTAGATTAGCAACTTTCGAAAACGATCAAATCCGAACTTATCTTGAAATCAAAAACCACTTTTCACTGGCTCGATTCCAATCTAATTAGACTAGCATTTCGCCAAAAATGAACAAACCTGAAGTTATCATAAAATCAAAAACCACTTTTCATTGGCTCGATTCCAATCTAATTAGACTAACAATTTGCCAAAGACGAACAAACCCGATGTTATCATGAAATCAAAAACCACTTTTTTTTGGCTCGATTCTAATAGAATTAGACTAGCAATTTCCCAGAGAAATATAAACCCGATGATATCATGAAATCAAAAGCCACTTTTCATTTCCTCGATTCTAATCGAATTAGGCTAGGAATTCGCCAAAACCAAACAAAACTGAAGTTATCATGAAATCAAAACCACTTTTCATTGGCTCGATACCTATCGAATTAGACTAGCAATTCGCTGAAAATGATCAAAACCGAAGTTATCATGAAATCAAAAACCACTTTTCATTACCTCGATTCCAATCAAATTGGACTAGCAATTCACCAAAAATGAACAAACTCGATGTTATCATGAAATCAAAAATCACTTTTCATTGGCTAGATTCCAATCGAATTAGACTAGCAATTTGCCAAAGACGAACAAACCCGATGTTAACATGAAATCAAAAACCACTTTTCATTGGTTCGATTCCAATCGAATTAGACAAGCAATTTGTCAAAGACGAACAAACCCGATGCTATCGTGAAATCAAAAATCGCTTTTAATTGGCTCGATTCCAATCGAATTAGGCTAGCATTTCTCCAAAAATGAACAAACTCGAAGTTATCATGAAATCGAAAGCCACTTTCAATTGGCTCGATTCCAATTGAATTAGACTAGTATTTTGCCAAAAACGAACAAAATTGAAGTTATCATGAAATCAAAAACCACTTTTCTTTGGCTTGATTCCAATCGAATTAGACTAGCAATTTGTTAAAGACGAACACACTCGATGTTAGCATGAAATCAAAAACCACTTTTCATTAGCTCGATTCAAATCGAATTAGACTAGCATTTCTCCAAAAATAAACAAACTCGAAGTTATCATGAAATCGAAAGCCAGTTTTCATTGGCTCGATTCCAATCGATTTAGACTAGCAATTTGTCAAAGACGAACACACCCGATGTTATCATGAAATCAAAAACCACTTTTCATTGGCTCGATTCAAATCGAATTAGACTAGCATTTCTCCAAAAATGAACAAACCCGAAGTTATCATGAAATCGAAAGCCACTTTTCATTGGCTCGATTCAAATCGAATTAGACTAGCATTTCTCCAAAAATGAACAAACCCGAAGTTATCATGAAATCGAAAGCCACTTTTCATTGGCTCGATTCAAATCTAATTGGACTAGCATTTCTCAAAAAATGAACAAACCCAAAGTTATCATGAAATCGAAAACCACTTTTCATTGGCTCGATTCCAATCTAATTAGACTATGAATTAGCCAAAAACGAACAAACCCAAAGTTATCATAAAATCAAAACCACTTTTCATTGGCTCGATACAAATCGAATTAGACTAGCATTTCTCCAAAAACGAACAAACCCGAAGTTATCATGAAATCGAAAGCCACTTTTCATTGGCTCGATTCAAATCTAATTGGACTAGCATTTCTCAAAAAATGAACAAACCCAAAGTTATCATGAAATCGAAAACCACTTTTCATTGGCTCGATTCCAATCTAATTAGACTATGAATTAGCCAAAAACGAACAAACCCAAAGTTATCATAAAATCAAGACCACTTTTCATTGGCTCGATTCCAATCTAATTAGACTATGAATTAGCCAAAAACGAACAAACCCAAAGTTATCATAAAATCAAGACCACTTTTCATTTGCTCAATTCCAATCGAATTAGACTAGGAATTAGCCAAAAACGATCAAACCCAAAGTTATAATGAAATCAAAAATCACTTTTCATTGGCTCGATTCCAATCGAATTAGACTGACAATTTGCCAAGGACGAACGAACACGATGTCATTGTGAAATCAAAAACCACTTTTCATTGGCTCGATTCAAATCTAATTAGACTAGCATTTCTCCAACAACGAACAAACCCGAAGTTATCATGAAATCGAAAGCCACTTTTAATTGCCTCGATTCCAATCTAATTAAACTAGCAATTCGCCAAAAATGAACAAACCCGTAGTTATCATGAAATCAAAATCACCTTTCATTAGCTCAATTCCAATCAAATGAGACTAGCAATTAGCCGAAAACGTTCAAACCCGTATTTATCATGAAATCAAAAACCACTTTTCATTGACTCGATTCCAATAAATTAGACTGGCAATTCGCCAAAAACGAAAAAACCCAAAGTTATCGTGAAGTCAAAAACCACTTTTCATTGGTTTGATTCCAATCGAATTAGACAAGCATTTCTGTAAAAATGAACAAACCCGAAGTTATCATGAAATTGAAAGCCACTTTTCATTGGCACGATTCCAATCTAATTAGACTAGCAATTTGGCAAAAACGAACAGACCCAAAGTTGTCATGAAATCAAAACGTCTTTTCATTGGCTCGATTCCAATCGAATTAGACTGGCAATTTTCCAAAAACGAACGAACCAGATGTTATCATGAAATCAAAACCCACTATTCATTGGCTCGATTCCAATCAAATTAGACAAGCATTTCTCCAAATGAACAAACCTGAATTCGTCACTAAATAGAAAGCCACTTTTCATTGGCTCGATTCCAATGGAATTAGACTAGCAATTCGCCAAAAACGAACAAACCCGAAGTTATCATGAAATCAAAAGCCACTTCTTATTGGCTCGATTCCAATCGAGTTAGACTAGTGATTTGCCCAAAACGAACAAACTCAAAGTTATCATGAAATCAAAACAACTTTTCATTCGCTCAATTCCAATCGAATTAGACTAGCAATTCTCCAAAGACGAACAAACCCGGTGTTATCATGAAATCGATATTTACTTTTCGTTGGCTCGATTCTAATCGAATAAGACTAGTAATTCGCCAAAAATGATCAAACCCGAAGTTATCATGAAATCAAAACCCCTTTTCATTGGCTCGATTCCAATCGAATTAGACTGGCAATTAGCTGAAAATGATCGAACCCGTAGTTATCATGAAATCAAAAACCACTTTTCATTAGCTCTATGCCAATGAATTAGACTGGCAATTCGCCAAAAACGAACAAACCCGAAGTTATCGTGAAATCAAAAATCACTTTTCATTGGTTCGATTCCAATCGTATTAGACTAGCATTTCTCCAAAAATGAACAAAGCCGAAGTTATCATGAAATCAAAAGCCACTTTTCATTGGCTCGATTCCAATCTAATTAGACTAGCAATTTGCCAAAAATGAACAAACCTAAAGTTGCCACGAAATCAAAACCACTTTTCATTGGCTCGATTCCAATCGAATTAGACTGACAATTCGCCAAAAAATGAACGAACTAGATGTTATCGTGAAATCAAAAACCACTTTTCGTTGGCTCGATTCCAATCAAAATAGACAAGCATTTCTCCAAAAATGAACAAACCCAAATTCGTCACGAAATCTAAAGCCACTTTTCATTGGCTCGATTCCAATCGAATTAGACTAGCAATTCGATAAAAACGAACAAACCCGAAGTTATAATGAAATCAAAACAACATTTCATTAGCTTGATTCCAATCGAATTAGACTAGCAATTAGCCGAAAATGATCAAATCTGAAGTTATCATGAAATCAAAAACCACTTTTCATTGGCTCGATTCCAATCGAATTAGACTAGCGATTCGCCCAAAACGAACAAA
>NW_019266233.1:0-7933 GCF_002742605.1 Olea europaea var. sylvestris
GCCAGGGGCAATTTCGTCATTTCTCGCGACGGAGTTGGAATGGGCTCAAATTTGACAGGTTGATCGGGAACAAAAATCGCGCTTGGGGCAATTTCGTCACTTTTCGCGATGGTGTAGGAATGGGCTCAAATTTGATAGGTTGTTCGGAAACAAAATTTTATCCGGGGGCAATTTCGTCATTTTTCGCGACGGAGTCGAAATGGGCTCAAATTTGACAGGTTGATCGAGAACAAAAATCGCGCCAGGGGCAATTTCATCATTTTTCGCGACGGTGTCGAAATGGGCTCAAATTTGACAGGTTGATCATAAACAAAAATTTATCCGGGCGCAATTTCGTCATTTTTCGTGACGATGTCGGATTGGGCTCAAATTTGACAGGTTTATCGTAAACAAAAATCGCTCCAGGGGCAATTTCGTCATTTTTCGCGACGGAGTCGGAATGGGCTCAAATTTGACAGGATGATCCAGAAAAAAAATTGGGCCAAGGGCAATTTCGTCATTTTTCGCGACGGTGTCGGAATGGGCTCAAATTTGACAGGGTGATCGGAAACAAAAATCGATCCGGGGGAAATTTCGTCATTTTTCGAGATGGTGTCGGAATGGGCTCAAATTTGACAGGTTGATCGGAAACAAAAATTTAACCGGGGGCAATTTCGTCATTTTTCGTGACGATGTCGGATTGGGCTCAAATTTGACAGGTTTATCGTAAACAAAAATCGCTCCAGGGGCAATTTCGTCATTTTTCGCAACGGAGTCGGAATGGGCTCAAATTTGACAGGATGATCGTAAACCGAATTCGATCCGGGGGTAATTTCGTCATTTTTCGCGACGAAGCCGGAATGGGCACAAATTTGACATGTTGATCGGAAGCAGAATTCGATCCGTGGGCAATTTCGTCATTTTTCGCGACGGTGTCGGAATGGTATCAAATTTGACAGGTTGATCGGAAGCAAAAATCGATCGTGGGGAATTTCATCATTTTTCACGACGGTGTTGGAATGGGCTCAAATTTGATTGGTTGATCGGGAACAAAAATTGTTCCGGGGGCAATTTCGTCATTTTTCACGACTGAGTTGAAATTGGCTCAAATTTGGCAGGTTGATCGGAAACAAAAAATCGCTCCAGGGGAAATTTCGTAATTTTTCGCGACGGAGTCGGAATGGGCATAAAATTTGACAGGTTGATCAGAGACAAAAATCGATCCAGGGGCAATTTCGTCATTTTTCGCGACGGTGTCGAAATGGGCTCAAATTGATCGGAAACAAAAATCGATCCGAGGGGAATTTCGTCATTTTTCACGACGGAGTCGGAATGGGCTCAAATTTGACGGGCTCAAATTTAACAGGTTGATTTGAAACAAAATTCACGCCGGGGGCAATTTCGTCATTTTTCGCGACGGAGTCAGAATGGGCTCAAATTTGGCAGGTTGATCGGGAACAAAAATCGCGCCTGAGCAATCTCGTCATTTTTCGCAACGGCGTCGGAATGGCTCAAATTTGACAGATTGATCGGAAACGAAAATCGATCCGAGGGGAATTTCGTCATTTTTCGCGACGTTGTCGGATTGGGTTCCAATTTGACGGGTTGATCGGGAACAAAAATCGCACCAAGGGCAATTTCTTCATTTTCTCGACGATGTCGGAATGGGCTCAAATTTGAAAGGTTGATCGGAAACAAAAATCGATACGGGGGGAATTTCGTCATTTTTCGCGACGGTGTCGGAATTGGCTCAAATTTGACGGGTTGATCGGAAACAAAAATTTAGCCAAGGGCAGTTTCGTCATTTTTCGCGACGGAGTCGGATTGGGCTCAAATTTGACAGGTTGATTGGGAACAAACATCGCGCCAGGGGCAATTTCGTCATTTTTCGCGACGGAGTTGGAATGAGCTCAAATTTGACAGGATGATCGGGAACTAAAATCGCGCCAGGGGCAATTTCATCATTTTTCACGACTGCGTCGGAATGGCTCAAATTTGACAGTTTGATCGGAAACAAAAATCGAGCCAGAGGCAATTTCGTCATTTTTCGCGACGGCGTCGGAATGGGCTGAAATTTGGCCGGTTGATCGGAAGCAAAAATTGCGCCGGGGGCAATTTCCTGATTTTTCGCGACGGTGTCAGAATGGGCTCAAATTTGACAGGTTGATCGGAAACAAAAATTGCTCCTGTGGCGATTTCGTTATTTTTCGCGACGGTGTCGGGATGGGCTCAAATTTGACACGTTGATCGGAAACAAAAATCGCGCCGGCGACAATTTCATCATTTTTCGCGATGGAGTTGGAATGGGATCAAATTTGACAGGTTGATCGGTAACAAAAATCGCGCCAGGGACAATTTCGTCATTTTTCACGACGGTGTCGGATGGGGTCAAATTTGACAGATTGATCGGAAACGAAAATCGATCCGCGGGGAATTTCTTCTTTTTTCACGACGGTGTCGGAATGGTCTAAAATTTGACAGGTTGATCGGATAAAAAAATTTATCCAGGGGCAATTTCGTCATTTTTCACGACGGAGTCGGAATGGGCTCAAATTTGACAGGTTGATCGGGAACAAAAATCGCGCCAAGGGTAATTTCATCATTTTTCGCGACGGTGTCGGTATGTGCTCAAATTTGACAGGTTGATCGTGAACAAAAATTGTGTCAGGGGCAATTTCATCATTTTTCGCGACGGCGTCGGAATGGGCTCAAATTTGACAGGTTGATCGAAAACAAAAAACCGTGCCAGGAGAAATTTCGTCATTTTTCGCGACGGTGTCGGAATGGGTTCAAATTTAATAGGTTGATCGGAAACAAAATTCGATCCGGGGGCAATTTCGTCATTTAGCGACGGTGTCGGAATGGGCTCAAATTGATCGGAAACAAAAATCGATCCGGGGGGAATTTCGTCATTTTTCACAAGAGTGTCGGAATGGGCCCAAATTT
The DNA here is from genome assembly GCF_002742605.1 of Olea europaea var. sylvestris. Taxonomy (NCBI): domain Eukaryota; kingdom Viridiplantae; phylum Streptophyta; class Magnoliopsida; order Lamiales; family Oleaceae; genus Olea; species Olea europaea. The sequence continues at coordinate 2,926 of NW_019266233.1, forward strand.
GGCAGATTGATCGGAAACAAAAATCGCGCCGGGGCAATTTCGTCATTTTTCGCGACGGAGTTGGAATGGGCTCAAATTTGACAGGTTGATCGGGAACAAAAATCGCGCCAGGGACAATTTCGTCATTTTTCACCAAGGTGTCGGTATGGGCACAAATTTGAAAGATTGATCGAAAACGAAAATCGATTCGGGGGGAATTTCGTCATTTTTCGCGATGGTGTCGGATTGGGTTCAAATTTAACGGGTTGATCGGGAACAAAAATCGGACCAAGGGCAATTTCGTCATTTTTCGCGACGATATCGGAATGGGCTCAAATTTGACAGGTTGATCGGAAATAAAAATCGATCCGGGGGGAATTTCATCATTTTTCGCGACGGTGTCGGAATGGGCTCAAATTCGGCGGGTTGATCGAAAACAAAAATTTATTCGGGGGCAATTTCGTCATTTTTCGCGACGGAGTAGGAATCGGCTCAAATTTGACTGGTTGATCGGGAACAAAAATCGCGCCAGGGGCAATTTCGTTATTTTTCGCGACGGAGTTGGAATGAGCTCAAATTTGACAGGTTGATTGGGAACAAAAATCGCGCCAAGGGCAATTTCGTCACTTTTCGCGATGGTGTAGGAATGGGCTCAAATTTGACAGGTTGTTTGGAAACAAAATTTTATCCGGGGGCAATTTCGTCATTTTTCGCGACGGAGTAGGAATGGGCTCAAATTTGACAGGTTGATCGAGAACAAAAATCGCGCCAGGGGCAATTTCTTCATTTTTCACGACGGTGTCGAAATGGGCTCAAATTTGACAGGTTGATCGGTAACAAAGATTTATCCGGGGGCAATTTGGTCAATTTTCGTGACGATGTCGGATTGGGCTCAAATTTGACAGGTTGATCGTAAACAAAAATCGCTCCAGGGGCAATTTCGTCATTTTTCGCGACGGAGTCGGAATGGGCTCAAATTTGACAGGATGATCGGGAAAAAAAATCGGGCAAAGGGCAATTTCGTTATTTTTCGCGACGGTGTTGGAATGGGCTCAAATTTGACAGGTTGATCGGGAACAAAAATCGCGCCAGGGGTAATTTCGTCATTTTTTGCGATGGAGTCGGAATTGGCTCAAATTTGACAGGTTGATCGGGAACTAAAATCGCGCCAGGGGCAATTTCGTCATTTTTCGCGACGGCGTCGGAATGGCTTAAATTTGACAGGTTGAACGGAATCAAAAATCGGGCCAAGGGCAATTTCGTCATTTTTCGCGACGGCGTCGGAATGGGTTGAAATTTGGCCGGTTGATCGGAAGCAAAAATTGCGCCGGGGGCAATTTCCTCATTTTTCGCGACGGTGTCGGGATGGGCTCAAATTTGACAGGTTGATCGGAAACAAAGATTTATCCGGGGGCAATTTGGTCATTTTTCGTGACGATGTCGGATTGGGCTCAAATTTGACAGGTTGATCGTAAACAAAAATCGCTCCAGGGACAATTTCGTCATTTTTCGCGACGGAGTCGGAATGGGCTCAAATTTGACAGGATGATCGGGAAAAAAAATCGGGCAAAGGGCAATTTCGTCATTTTTCGCGACGGTGTCGGAATGTGCTCAAATTTGATAGGTTGATCAGGAACAAAAAACGGGCCAGGGGTAATTTCGTCGTTTTTTGCGATGGAGTCGGAATGGGCTCAAATTTGACGGGTTGATCGGGAACTAAAACTGCGCTGGGGTCAATTTCGTCACTTTTCGCGACGGCGTCGGAAAGGCTCAAATTTGACAGGTTGATCGGAATCAAAAATCGGGCCAAGGGCAATTTCGTCATTTTTCGCGACGGCGTCGGAATGGGCTGAAATTTGGCCGGTTGATCGGAAACAAAAATCGGGCCAGGGGCAATTTCGTCATTTTTCGCGACGGCGTTGGAATGGGCTGAAATTTGGCCGGTTGATCGGAAGCAAAAATTGCGCTAGAGGCAATTTCCTCATTTTTCTTAACGGTGTCGGAATGGGCTCAAATTTGACAGGTTGATTGGAAACAAAAATCGCGCCAGGGGTAATTTCGTCATTTTTCGCGACTGTGCCGGAATGGACTAAAATTTGACAGGTTTCTCGGAAACAAAAACTGGGCCAGGGGCAATTTCGTCATTTTTCACGACGGTGCCGGAATGAGCTAAAATTTCACAGGTTGATCGGAAACAAAAATCGAGCCAGGGGCAATTTCGTCATTTTTTGCGACGGTGTAGGAATGGGCTCAAATTTGACAGGTTGATCGGAAACAAAAACCGCGTCATGGGAAATTTCGTCATTTTTCACGACGGAGTCGGAATGGGCTCAAATTTGACAGGTTGATCGGAACAAAATTCGATGAGGGGCAATTTCGTCATTTTTTGCTGCGGTGTCGGAATGGGGTCAAATTTGACAGGTTGATCGAAAAAAAAAACTGGGCCAAAGGCAATTGCGTCATTTTTCGTGACGGTGTTGGAATGGGCTCAAATTTGACAGGTTGATCGAAAACAAAAATCACGCGGGGGGCAATTTCGTCATTTTTTGCGACGGAGTCGGAATGGGCTCTAATTTGACAGGTTGATCAGAAACAAAAATCGCGCCGGGGAAATTTCGTCGTTTTTCGCGACTGTGTCGGAATGGGCTCAAATTTGACAAGTTGATCGGAAACAAAAACTGCGCTATAGGCAATTACGTCATTTTTCGCGACGGTGTCGGAATGGGCTCAACTTTGACAGGTTGATTGGAAACCAAAATCGCGCCGGGGGTTATTTCGTTATTTTTCGCGACGGAGTCGGAATGGGCTCAAATTTGGCAGGTTGATCGGGAACAAAAATCGCGACGGAGGCAATTTCATCATTTTTCACGGCGGCGTCGGAATGGCTCAAATTTGACAGGTTGATCGGAAACAAAAATCGCGCCGGGGGCAATTTCATCATTTTTCGCGACAGACTCGGAATGGGCTCAAATTTGACACTTTGATCAGGAACAAAAATCGCGCCGAGACAATTTCGTCATTTATCGCGATGGTGTCGGAATGGGTTTAAATTTGATAGGTTGATCGGAACCAAAAATCAATCCCGAGGGAATTTCATCCTTCTTCACGACGGAGTCGGAATGGGCTAAAATTTGACAGGTTGATCGGAAACCAAAATTCGATCCGCAGGCAATTTGGTCATTTTTCGCGACGGAGTCGGAATGGGTTCAAATTTGACAGGTTGATCGGGAACAAAAATCGCGCAGGGGCAATTTCGTCATTTTTCGCGATGGAATCGGAATGGGCTCAAATTTGACAGGTTGATCGGGAACAAAAATCGCACCGGGGGCAATTTCATCATTTTTCGCGACGGAGTCGGAATGGGCTCGAATTTGACAGGTTGATCGGAACAAAATTCGATGAGGGGGCAATTTCGTCATTTTTCGCTGCGGTGTCGGAATGGGTCAAATTTGACAGGTTGATCGGAAAAAAAAACTGGGCCAAGGGCAATTTCGTCATTTTTCGTGACGGTGTTGGAATGGGCTCAAATTTGACAGGTTGATCGGAAACAAAAATCAAGCCGGGGGCAATTTCGTCATTTTTCGCGACGGAGTCGGAATGGGCTCTAATTTGACAGGTTGATCAAAAACAAAAATCGCGCCGGGGAAATTTCGTCGTTTTTCGCGACTTTGTCGGAATGGGCTCAAATTTGACAGGTTGATCGGAAACGAAAACTGCGCTATAGGCAATTACGTCATTTTTCGCGAAGGTGTCGGAATGGGCTCAAATTTGACAGGTTGATTGGAAACCAAAATCGCGCCGGGGGTAATTTCGTCATTTTTCGCGACGAAGTCGGAATGGGCTCAAATTTGGCAGGTTGATCGGGAACAAAAATCGCGACGGATGCAATTTCATCATTTTTCGCGGCGGCGTCGGAATGGCTCAAATTTGATAGGTTGATCGGAAACAAAAATCGCGCCGGGGGCAATTTACTCATTTTTCGCGACAGACTCGGAATGGGCTCAAATTTGACACGTTGATCAGGAACAAAAATCGCGCCGAGACAATTTCGTCATTTATCGCGATGGTGTCGGAATGGGCTTAATTTGACAGGTTGATTGGAACCAAAAATCGATCCCGAGGGAATTTCATCCTTCTTCACGATGGAGTCGGAATGGGCTAAAATTTGACAGGTTGATCGGAAACCAAAATTCGATCCGCAGGCAATTTGGTCATTTTTCGCGATGGAGTCGGAGTGGGTTCAAATTTGACAGGTTGATCGGGAACAAAAATCACGCAGGGGCAATTTCGTCATTTTTCGCGATGGAGTCGGAATGGGCTCAAATTTGACCGGTTGATCGGGAACAAAAATCGCACCAGGGGCAATTTCATCATTTTTCGCGACGGAGTCGGAATGGGCTCAAATTTGACAGGTTGATCGGAACAAAATTCGATGAGGGGGCAATTTCGTCATTTTTCGCTGCGGTGTCGGAATGGGGTCAAATTTGACAGGTTGATCGGAAAAAAAAACTGGGCCAAGGGCAATTTCGTCATTTTTCGTGACGGTGTTGGAATTGGCTCAAATTTGACAGGTTGATCGGAAATAAAAATCACGCCGGGGGCAATTTCGTCATTTTTCGGGACGGAGTCGGAATGGGCTCTAATTTGACAGGTTGATCAGAAACAAAAATCGCGCGCGGGGAAATTTCATCGTTTTTCGCGACTGTGTCAGAATGGGCTCAAATTTTACAGGTTGATCGGAAACAAAAACTATGCTATAGGCAATTACGTCATTTTTCGCGACGGTGTCGGAATGGGCTCAAATTTGACAGGTTGATTGGAAACCAAAATCGCGCCGGGGGTAATTTCGTCATTTTTCGCGACGGAGTCGGAATGGGCTCAAATTTGGCAGGTTGATCGGGAACAAAAATCGCGACGGAGGCAATTTCATCATTTTTCGCGGCGGTGTCGGAATGGCTCAAATTTGATAGGTTGATCGGAAACAAAAATCGCGCCGGGGGCAATTTCGTCATTTTTCGCGACAGACTCG
>NW_019266234.1:0-7930 GCF_002742605.1 Olea europaea var. sylvestris
GCCCAAAACGGACGCCGTGTGCAAAAGTTACGCTCAATTCTTCGCACGCAGACTATCCTAGCGTTCCAAATATAAAAGTGCTCGTTCTTTCGAAAAATGGTCGAAATCCCTCGAACGTCACGAAGAAGTTATGAGTTCAATCCAGAATGGTCGCTACATTTCCTAAAAGTGCTTATGAGCCTAAAACGGACATCGTGTGCAAAAGTTAAGCTCAATTCTTTGTACGCCGACTATCCAAGCATTCCAATTATAAAAGTGCTCATTCTTTCGAAAAATGGCCGAAATCCCTCGAGCGTCACGACGAAGTGGTGAGTTCAATCCAAAACGGTCGCTACGTTTCCAAAAAGTACTCATGGGCCAAAAACGGACCCCGTGTGCAAAAGTTATGCTCAATTCTTCGCACGCCGACTATCCTAGCATTCCAAATATAAAAGAGCTCATTCTTTCGAAAAGTGGCTGAAATCCCTCGAACGTCCCGAAGAAGTATGAGTTCAATCCAAAACGGTCGCTACGTTTCCAAAAAGTACTTATGGGCCAAAAACGGACACCGTGTGCAAAAGTTACGCTCAATTCTTCGTACGCCGGCTATCCAAGCGTTCCAAGTTTAAAAGTGCTCATTCTTTTGAAAAATGGTCAAAATCCCTCGAACGTCCCGAAGAAGTATGAGTTCAATCCAAAACGGTCGCTACATTTCCAAAAAGTACTTATGGGCCCAAAACGGACGTCGTGTGCAAAAGTTACGCTCAATTCTTCGCACGCAGACTATCCTAGCGTTCCAAATATAAAAGTGCTCATTCTTTCGAAAAATGGGGAAAATCCCTCTAACGTCACGACGAAGTTGTGAGTTCAATCCAAAACGGTCGCTATACTTCCATAAAGTACTTATGGGCCCGAAACGGACACCGTGTGCAAAAGTTACGATCAATTCTTCGTACGCTGACTATCCAAGCGTTCCAAATATAAAAGTGCTCATTCTTTCGAAAAATGGTCGAAATCCCTCGAACGTCACGAAGAAGTTATGAGTTCAATCCAAAACGATCGCTACATTTTCCAAAAAGTACTTATGGACCCAAAACGGACACCGTGTGCAAAAGTTACGATCAATTCTTCGTACGCCGATTATCCAAGCGTTACAAATATAAAAGTTCTCATTCTTTCAAAAAATGGCTAAAATATCTCGAACGTCACGATGAAGTTGTGAGTTCAATCCAAAACGGTCGCTACATTTCCAAAAAGTACTTATGGGCCAAAAATGGACACCGTGTGCAAAAGTTACGCTCAATTATTCGTACTCCGACTATCCAAGCTTTCCAAATATAAAAGTGCTCATTCTCTCGAAAAATGGTCGAAATCCCTCGAAAGTCACGAAGAAGTTGTGAGTTCAATTCAAAACGGTCGCTACATTTCCAAAAAGTACTTATGGGCCCAAAACGGATGCCGTGTGCAAAAGTTACGCTCAATTCTTCGCACACCGACTATCCTAGCGTTCCAAATATAAAAGTGCTCATTCTTTCGAAAAATGGGGAAAATCCCTTGAATGTCATGACGAAGTTATGAGTTCAATCCAAAACGGTCGCTACATTTCCAAAAAGTACTTATGGGCCCGAAACGGACACCGTGTGCAAAAGTTACGCTCAATTCTTCGTACGCCGGCTATCCAAGCGTTCCATGTATAAAAGTGCTCATTCTTTCGAAAAATGGTCGAAATCCCTCGAACGTTACGAAGAAGTTATGAGTTCAATCCAGAACGGTCGCTGCATTTCCTAAAAGTGCTTATGGGCCTAAAACGGACAACGTGGGCAAAAGTTGCGCTCAATTCTTCGTACGCCGACTATCCAAGCGTTCCAAATATAAAATTGCTCATTCTTTCAAAAAATGGCCGAAATCCCTCGAACGTCACAACGAAGTTGTGAGTTCAATCCAAAACGGTCGCTACATTTCCAAAAAGTACTTATGGGCCCAAAACGGACGCCGTGTGCAAAAGTTACGCTCAATTCTTCGCGCGTCGACTATCCTAGCGTTCCAAATATAAAAGTGCTCATTCTTTCTAAAAATGACCGAAATCCCTCGAACGTCACGACGAAGTTGTGAGTTCAATCCAAAGTCACTACATTTCCAAAAAGTACTTATGGGCCCAAAACGGACGTCGTGTGCAAAATTTACGCTCAATTCTTCGCACGCCGACTATCCTAGCATTCCAAATATAAAAGTGCTCATTCGTTCGAAAAATGGCTGAAATCCCTCGAATGTCACGACGAAGTTGTGAGTTCAATCCAAAACGGTCGCTACATTTCCTAAAAGCACTTATGGGCCTAAACCGGACATCGTGTGCAAAAGTTACACTCAATTCTTCATACGCCGACTATCCATGCGTTCCAAATATAAAAGTACTCATTCTTTCGAAAAATGGCCGAAATCCCTCGAACGTCATGACAAAGTTGTGAGTTCAATCCATAACGGTCGCCACATTTCCAAAAAGTACTTACAGGCCCAACACGGGCGCCGTGTGCAAAAGTTACGCTCAATTCTTCGCACTTCGACTATCCTAGCGTTCCAAATATAAAATTGCTCATTCTTTCAAAAAATGGCCGAAATCCCTCGAACGTCACAACGAAGTTGTGAGTTCAATCCAAAACGGTCGCTACATTTCCAAAAAGTAATTATGGACCAAAAAGGACCCCGTGTGCAAATGTTAAGCTCAATTCTTCGTACGCCGACTATCCAAGCGTTCCAAATATAAAAGTGCTCATTCTTTCGAAAAATGGTCGAAATCCCTCGAACGTTACGAAGAAGTTGGGAGTTCATTCCAAAATGGTCGCTACATTTCGAAAAAGTACTTATGGGCCCAAAACGGACGCCGTGTGCAAAAGTTACGCTCAATTCTTCGCACGCCGATTATCCTAGCGTTCCAAATATAAACGTGCTCATTCATTCAAAAAATGGGGAAAATCCCTCGAACGTCACGACGAAGTTGTGAGTTCAATCCAAAACGGTCGCTACATTTCCAAAAAGTAGTTATGGGCCCGAAACGGACACTGTGTGCAAAAGTTACGCTCAATTCTTCGTACGCCGACTATCCAAGCGTTCCAATTATAAAAGTGCTCATTCTTTCGAAAAATGGTCAAAATCCCTCGAACGTCACGATGAAGTTGTGAGTTCAATCCAAAACGGACGCTACATTTCCAAAAAGTAATTATGGGCCTAAACCGGACATCGTGTGCAAAAGTTACGCTCAATTCTTCGTACGCCGACTATCCAAGCGTTACAAATATAAAACTGCTCATTCTTTCAAAAAATGGATGAAATCCCTCGAAAGTCACGAAGAAGTTATGAGTTCAATCCAGAACGGTCGCTACATTTCCTAAAAGTGCTTATGGGCCTAAAACGGACATCGTGTGTAAAAGTTCCGCTCAATTCTTCGTACGCCGACTATCCAAGCGTTCCAAATATAAAAGTGCTCATTCTTTTGAAAAATGGCCGAAACCCTCGAACATCACGGCGAAGTTGTGAGTTCAATCCAAAACGGTCGCTACATTTCCAAAAATTACTTATGGACCCAAAACGGACGCCGTGTGCAAAAGTTACGCTCAATTCTTCGCACGCCGACTATCCTAGCGTTCCAAATATAAAAGTGCTCAATCTTTCAAAAAATGGCCGAAATCCCTCGAACGTCACGACGAAGTTGTGAGTTTAATCCAAAACGGTCGCTACATTTCCAAAAAGTACTTATGGGCCCAAAACGGGCCCCGTGTGCAAAATTTACGCTCAATTCTTCGCACGCCGACTATCCTAGCGTTCCAAATATAAAAGTGCTCATTCTTTCGAAAAATGGCTAAAATCCCTCGAACATTCGGATGAAGTTGTGAGTTCAATCTAAAACGGTCCCCACATTTCCTAAAAGTACTTATGGGCCTAAGACGGACATCGTGTGCAAAAGTTACGCTTAATTCTTCGTACGCCGACTATCCATGCGTTCCAAATATAAAAGTGCTCGTTCTTTCGAAAAATGGCCTAAATCCCTCGAACGTCACGACAAAGTCGTGAGTTCAATCCAAAACGATCGCTACATTTCCAAAAAGTACTTATGGGCCCAAAACGGACGCCGTGTGCAAAAGTTACGCTCAATTCTTAGCACGCCGACTATCCCAGCGTTCCAAATATAAAAGTGCTTATTCTTTCGAAAAATGGCAGAAATCCCTCGAACGTCATGACGAAGTTGCGAGTTCAATCCAAAACGGTCGCTACATTTCCAAAAAGTACTTATGGGCCAAAAACGGACACCGTGTACAAAATGTACGCTCAATTCTTCGTACGCCGACTATCCAAGCGTCCCAAATATAAAAGTGCTCATTCTTTTGAAAAATGGTCGAAATCCCTCGAACGTCATGACGAAGTTGTGAGTTCAATCCAAAACGGTCGCTACATTTCCTAAAAGTACTTATGGGCCTAAACTGGACATCGTGTGCAAAATGTCAAATCAATTCTTCGTACGTCGACTATCCATGCGTTCCAAATATAAAAGTGTTCATTCTTTCAAAAAATGGCCGAAATCCCTCGAACGTCACGACAAAGTTGTGAGTTCAATCCAAAACGGTCGCTACATTTCCAAAAAGTACTTATGGCCCCAAAACGGACACCGTGTGCAAAAGTTACGCTCAATTCTTCGTACGCTGATTATCCAAGCGTTCCAAATATAAAAGTGCTCATTCTTTCGAAAAATGGCCGAAATCCTTCGAACGTCATGACGAAGTGGTGAGTTCAATCCAAAACGGTCGCTACATTTCCAAAAAGTACTTATGGCCCCAAAACGGACACCGTGTGCAAAAGTTACGCTCAATTCTTCGTACGCTGATTATCCAAGCGTTCCAAATATAAAAGTGCTCATTCTTTCGAAAAATGGCCGAAATCCTTCGAACGTCATGACGAAGTGGTGAGTTCAATCCAAAACGGTCGCTACATTTCCAAAAAGTACTTATGGGCCAAAAACGGACACCGTGTGCAAAAGTTATGCTCAATTCCTCGTACGTCGACTATCCAAGCGTTGCAAATATAAAAGTGCTCATTCTTTTGAAAAATGGCCGAAATCCCACGAATGACACGAAGAAGTTGTGAGTTCAATCCAAAACGGTCGCTACATGTCCAAAAAGTACTTATGGGCCCAAAACGGACACCGTGTGCAAAAGTTACGCTCAATTCTTCGTACGCCAATTATCGAAGTGTTCCAAATATAAAAGTGCTCATTCTTTCGAAAAATGCCTGAAATCCCTCGAACGTCATGACGAAGTTGTGAGTTCAATCCAAAACGGTCGCTACATTTCCAAAAAGTACTTATGGGCCCAAAACGGACGCCGTGTGCAAAAGTTACGCTCAATTCTTCGCACGCCGACTATCCTAGCGTTCCAAAGATAAAAGTGCTCATTCTTTCGAAAAATGCCTGAAATCCCTCGAACGTCATGACGAAGTTGGGAGTTCAATCCAAAACGGTCGCTACATTTCCAAAAAGTACTTATGGGCCCAAAACGGACGCCGTGTGCAAAAGTTACGCTCAATTCTTCGCACGCCGACTATCCTAGCGTTCCAAAGATAAAAGTGCTCATTCTTTCGAAAAATGCCTGAAATCCCTCGAACGTCATGACGAAGTTGGGAGTTCAATCCAAAACGGTCGCTACATTTCCAAAAAGTACTTATGGGCCCAAAACGGACGCCGTGTGCAAAAGTTACGCTCAATTCTTCGCACGCCGACTATCCTAGCGTTCCAAATATAAAAGTGCTCATTCTTTCGAAAAATGGCTAAAATCCCTCGAACGTTAGGATGAAGTTGTCAGTTCAATCTAAAACGGTCGCCACATTTCCTAAAAGTACTTATGGGCCTAAAACGGACATCGTGTGCAAAAGTTACGCTCAATTCTTCGTACGCCGACTATCCATGCGTTCCAAATATAAAAGTGCTCATTCTTTCGAAAAATGGTCGAAATCCCTCGAACGTCACGACAAAGTCTTGAGTTCAATCCAAAACGGTCGCTACATTTCCAAAAAGTACTTATGGGCCAAAAACGGACACCGTGTGCAAAAGTTACGCTCAATTCTTCGTACGTCGACTATCCAAGCGTTCCAAATGTAAAAGGGCTCATTCTTTCGAAAATGGCGAAAAACCCTCGAACGTCATGACAAAGTTGTAAGTTCAATCCAAAACGGTCGCTACATTTCCAAAAAGTACTTAAGGACCCAAAACGGACACAGTGTGCAAAAGTTACGCTCAATTCTTCGTACGTCGATTATCCAAGCGTTCCAAATATAAAAGTGTTCATTCTTTCGAAAAATGGCCGAAATCCCTCGAACGTCACGACGAAGTTGTGAGTTCAATCCAAAACGGTCATTACATTTCCAAAAAGTACTTATGGGCCAAAAACGGACACCGTGTGCCAAAGTTACGCTCAATTCTTCGTACACCGACTATCCAAGCGTTCCAAATATAAAAGTGCTCATTCTTTCGAAAAATGGTCGAAATCCCTCGAACGTCACGACGAAGTTGTGAGTTCAATCCAAAACGGTCGCTACATTTCCAAAAAGTACTCATGGGCCCAAAACGGACGCCGTGTGCAAAAGTTATGCTCAATTCTTCGCACCCCGACTATCCAAGCGTTCCAAATATAAAAGTGCTCATTCTTTCGAAAAATGGCGAAAATCCCACGAACGTCACGACAAAGTTGTGAGCTCAATCAAAAATGGTCGCTACATTTCCTAAAAGTGCTTATGGGCCTAAAACGGACATCGTGTGTAAAAGTTACGCTCAATTCTTCGTACACCGACTATCCAAGCGTTCCAAATATAAAAGTACTCATTCTTTCGAAAAATGGCCGAAACCCTCGAACTTCACGGCGAAGTTGTGAGTTCAATCCAAAACGGTCGCTACATTTCCAAAAAGTACTTATGGGCCCAAAACGGACGCCGTGTGCAAAAGTTACGCTCAATTCTTCGCACGCCGACTATCCTAGCGTTCCAAATATAAAAGTGCTCAATCTTTCAAAAAATGGCCGAAATCCCTCGAACGTCACGACGAAGTTGTGAGTTTAATCCAAAATGGTCGCTACATTTCCAAAAAGTAATTTTGGGCCCAAAACGGGCCCCGTGTCCAAAATTTACGCTCAATTCTTCGCACGCCGACTATCCTAGCGTTCCAAATATAAAAGTGCTCATTCTTTCGAAAAATGGCTAAAATTCCTCGAACGTTCGGATGAAGTTGTGAGTTCAATCTAAAACGGTCGCCACATTTCCTAAAAGTACTTATGGGCCTAAGATGGACATCGTGTGCAAAAGTTACGCTCAATTCTTCGTACGCCGACTATCCATGCGTTCCAAATATAAAAGTGCTCGTTCTTTCGAAAAATGGCCAAAATCCCTTGAAGGTCACGACAAAGTCGTGAGCTCAATCCAAAACGGTCGCTACATTTCCAAAAAGTACTTATGGGCCCAAAACGGACGCCGTGTGCAAAAGTTACGCTCAATTCTTAGCACGCCGACTATCCCAGCGTTCCAATTATAAAAGTGCTCATTCTTTCGAAAAATGGCTTAAATCCCTCGAACGTCATGACGAAGTTGCGAGTTCAATCCAAAACGGTCGCTACATTTCCAAAAAGTACTTGTGGGCCAAAAACGGACACCGTGTACAAAATGTACGCTCAATTCTTCGTACGCCGACTATCCAAGCGTTCCAAATATAAAAGTGCTCATTCTTTCGAAAAATGGTCGAAATCCCTCGAACGTCATGACGAAGTTGTGAGTTCAATCCAAAACCGTCGCTACATTTCCTAAAAGTACTTATGGGCCTAAACTGGACATCGTGTGCAAAACGTACAATCAATTCTTCGTACGCCGACTATCCATGCGTTCCAAATATAAAAGTGTTCATTCTTTCGAAAAATGGCCGAAA
>NW_019266235.1:0-7927 GCF_002742605.1 Olea europaea var. sylvestris
CATAGAAAGACATCAACTTTAGTGGTGCACGGACGCCCACCACATCAAATTTACTTTCTTCTTGGAGCTCAGCAATTACAGTAATCTTCTTTGTGGCATTCCTGCTTAACAAGTAATGGGTCTTCAAAATTTGGACATCTAAGGTATAGGCATCCCATTTCAGAGTTTGTTGTGATATTCACAACTTCATCAACCTCTTTCTTTAAATCATCAACTTTTTTCAACCATTTGTCCACCTCTGATTTAATAACTAACGCATTTCTTTTTGCACCATCCACTGATAATTGCACATCATTTCTCTTATTTTTGAGATCTTGCACTTTAGACCTCAAATTTTGAATGTTCCTATGGTAGTGAAACATGTACTTAAGTTGGCGGGAAATTGCAGCAATAGTGTAATCAGCAAGCTTCTCAACAAAAGGACCGATAATGGACTCCGCCATTTTGAATATTTGTATTTTTGTCCAACGAGTTAAGTTAGTATTTCCAATCTCACCAAGGAGATATTACTGTTAGAAGTGTGACTCAAATAGGGGTCTAAATTGCATTAGATTTTCTACATTTTTGGGACTCTTTTAGGGTTAGACTCGTGGACTATAAATTAATGTCTCCTCTGTCAGTTTTATTGAAGCGTTATTGCTGTCCAATTGTAATTCTCCCCTTTCATTGATGGAATAAAATAACATCGTTCCTCCACCAGTTTATTTATTTACTTTAATCTTGTTCGTGGTATTTTGCAATCTTTTATTTATACTTCAAATTCGTATCCATTAAATCTCAATTCTTGCATTTCGTTTCCACCGGTCCCAACAAATGGTATCAAAGCAGGGTTGTTGGTGGATTTCTAGCCTGAAATTGATCGAAAATTGGTCTGAAAATTACCAAAAAATTAGAAAAGAAATCTGTCCAATTTTTCGATTTTCTGCGAGATCTGTTTTTGCTTTTTCTGGTCAAACTAAAAAAGAATTTGGAGAAACGAACACCACCAGTGGACTCAACAGGTAGAGACGATCTAAAAAGAGTCACAGGTCGTCGGTGCATTTCCAGCCAGTCGTTGGTAGTGGTAACTCCGACGAGCGAGTGGTGGCGCATACGACATTTTTCGACAATGATTTCTTCAGGCAGTTTTCTCCGGACGATGAGATAGACCTTGTGGTGGTGTCCAATTTCAATTTTGGGCAAAATTGTGGTTCTGGGTTATTTTGCCCTTGCACGTTCGATAGTTTTCAGTTTTGGGTGTTGTAGGTTGCAAGTTCTTCGTGATTTGATTGAGATTTTTCACAGATGGCTTTGGTAAAGTATGACATTCCGCTGTTAGATCACAATACAAGATTTTCGCTATGGCGAGTAAAGATGAGGGTTGTGTTGATGCATATAGATCTTGATGATGCTTTGCTAGGTATTGAGAGGATGCCAGCAAATTTGTCTATGGAGGAGAGACAACGGAGAGATCAGAAGGCTATTTCATTGATTCATCTTCATTTATCCAACAATTTGCTGCAAGGTGTTTTGAAGGCGAAGACAGTGGCTGCTTTGTGGCTCAAGCTGGAGCAGTTGTGCATGACGAAGAGTCTGATAAGCAAACTGACTCTAAAGCAGAAGCTGTATTCCCATTGCATGGTGAAAGGAGGGTCACTGCTGGACCATCTATCTATGTTCAAGGAAATCGTTATAGATTTGGAGACGTTGGAGGTAAAATATGATGAAGAAAATCTAGCCTTGATCCTGTTGTGTTCACTACCCAGTTCTTTTTCGTCGTTTCGTGATATTATTTTGTATAGTCGAGACATGCTGACCATTGAGGAGGTATACGACGCTCTGTTCTCAAAGAAGAAGATAGAATTGTTGGTTGGAGATCCTACATCTAAGAGTGGGGATGCTCTGGTTACTCATGGTGAACGACGAAGGGGTAGGTCAAAGATGAGGTACAGCAATGTGTATTGCTTCTACTACAGGCGAAAAGGACACTTGAAGAAAAATTGTGACAAGTTGTAGGGTAAAGGTAATTTACATACAAATCATTCGGGACAATCTTGTACTTCGAATGAGACTAATGTAATTGAGGATTTTTCGGATAGTGGAGAGGTCTTGTTGGCTATATCTGACATGGAATCTAAACTGGAGGAGTGGATTCTTGATTCAGAGTGTTCCCATCATATGTGTTTCGATAAGAATTTATTTCAGATATATGCAGTTGTTCAGCAAGGTGGAGTTGTCATGGGAAACAACCAGTATTGCCATGTTGCTGGGATCGATTGAGTCAGATTGAAGCTGTAGGATGGAACTGTTAGAACACTTGGCCAAGTTCGACATGTTCCAGACCTGAAAAGGAATCTTATCTCACTAAGTGCCCTGGATGAAAAAGGGTATAAATTCTTTGTTGCAGCTAGAGTCTTGAAGGTTCGAAGGGGTGTTTGGGTTGTAATGGAAGGACAGAGGAAGTCCAAGTTGTACATCTTGTAGGAGAGCATAGACCAGTTAGGAGACATTCGGGCAAGTTCTGTACCGTGGTGGATATTCAGTTTGGTACAGTACCTCTTATGTTGGGCTCTAGATCAGTTCAGAACATCACTAGGGAAAGCATTGGTGATTCTGCTTTGCCACCAAATTTAGCAGTTTCACTATGTTCAAATGCTAGGGGGAGATCCATGGAGTGTAGGTACACTGTTGTCAATAATGTCTAGGATGCTTTAGAGATCGTTGAAGGTGATAGTTCTAGCAAGGGACCTTACGATCAAGCACTGTGTTTGGTTTCTGCTACAGGGTGTGCTTCAACCCTATTTGGTCAACATTAATTCCTTGGTGGAATTTTGGGAACCCAGGTTTAGGTTCGGGTGTCGCTTATGGACGCTGGGCAGGGGAACGTGTTATCATGGAGAGTTTTGTTTATTGTATGGAGGAGCTTGGTTATTCTGATGTAGATGGATTATTTCTCAAGGTAGAGAAATTTTGGCGCTTCATTCGTTGCACCGGAATTTTGAGTCAAGGTGGAGATTGTTAGAAGTGTGACTCAAATAGGAGTCTAAATTGCATTAGATTTTTCTACCTTTTTGGGCCTCTTTTAGGGTTAGAATCGTGGACTATAAATTAGTGTCTCCTCTATCAGTTTTATTGAAGCATTTTTGCTGTCCAGTTGTAATTCTCTCCTTTCATTGATGGAATAAAATAAGATCGTTCCTCTACAAGTTTATTTCTTTACTTTAATC
The DNA here is from genome assembly GCF_002742605.1 of Olea europaea var. sylvestris. Classification (NCBI taxonomy): domain Eukaryota; kingdom Viridiplantae; phylum Streptophyta; class Magnoliopsida; order Lamiales; family Oleaceae; genus Olea; species Olea europaea. The sequence continues at coordinate 3,207 of NW_019266235.1, forward strand.
TTGTTCATGGTATTTTGCGATCTTGTATTTATACTTCAAATTGGTATCCATTAAATCTCAATTCTTGCATTTCGTTTCCATCGGTCCCAACAATTACCATAATAACTAGAAGTTTATCAACTGGAAGACAAACAATGTTAATGGAACCTACTGAATTAAGAGTCTGGTAATCACACATGAGCATAGCAAGGGTCCTATGTCAAAATTCATGCATATTTTTCTCCTTAACATTTGAGTTGATAATATGTTAGGGATAAATTTCTAGGTTTATCCGAGAGAAAACTATTGGAATTGAACACCTAAGTTCATAAGCAAAGAAAGCATATAATTGTTATCATTAATTTAACACATTCCCTTCAATATCACAATAAGAGGGATGCATTATTTCTATTTAGAGAAAACTATTGGAAATAACAGCTTTTATTCGTTTCACCGTATTTTTATTGCAGTCAAAGTCTTCAATAATATTTTTCATTGTACCAATTACACTCCTCACTTTCATGTTATATATTATGTGAAACATGATTTTCATTTTTTTGTCAAATCTACTAATTGACGTTTAGAAAAAACAACTTTTAATTATGACTGAACAATGACCATCCCAAGAGAAATAAAGGTTATACGGAAAGCTAAAATATGTTTATAAAATGCTTTGTGTGAGGGTCAGTACGTTCTTGTCCGTGTGAAGAAAATTTAATTTCTATACAGAATTCTATATATAAGCAATAAGATTTAATTATGAAAATGATAGATAAATAAATGAACATATCAAGATAAAGAAATATAGTTTAGAGATTCTAACTTGCGTGGGTCGTATTGACTTCTTTTCGTGTCTTTAACAATATACACAATCACACGAAATTGTTGATAAGGCACCTTCTCTTGTTGATCAAAATATACAGACATGAATTGTTTACTTATTGGAGAATATATATATATATATATATATTCATTGACACGGTATCAAACTCCTATGTGACAATTTAATGATAACAATATTATATTGTATTGACGATTTAATGTAATATTAATGATAATGATAACGTTATCATGGGATACAAATATATTATTAATTGATAACAATAATATAATTACATTAATGGTTGTACATTTAAATAAGTATGGGCGCGGTTTGGTTTGGATCGATTTCAAATTTAACTCGAAACCAAATTAGTCGGTTTGGACAAATTTCAAACCAAACCAAATCACTCTAGCTCGTAAATCGAACCGAATCGAACCAAATCGGTTTGGTCATTGAACTTGGTGAGCAGTCTGTGACCATGGCAAAAGTTCAATGACCATTTAGGGGTTTTTCACCGATTTGGTTTGGTTCAGTTTGGTTAATCGTTTTGAACTTTTTGTTCAAATTAAATTTTTTTAAAAGAAATTTTTTGAATTTTAGGCGCATTTAAATTACAAGAACTAAAATAACCAAATAATTTTATAATATAATAACTATTGATTAACAAAAAAAATCGGGTTAATAGAGACGGATCATACAAAAACCTTAAAGTTTTGGTGAGCATTATGTGATCATGGCAGAAGTTCAGTGATTTTTGAAACAATTCACTCTGGACGCAACATTTTATATAGAGAGAGAGAGACCAAGACCAAGATCAAGGAGAAGAAATCACTAATCTTCATCTCTGCAAAAATATTATCCTATTTTGTGCATACACATATATACCAAGGTATACAGCTTAATTTAATGTTCATAAATATACTTGTTTGAATGATATTAGGCTTTGATTATCTGTAATATGCGGCATTGATCTAGATTTCTAATGTTTGTATAATTCTAGAAGTTCAATTTCGAATTAAACTTGTATCTAAGTGAAAGTATATCTATGACTTATAATTCCCCTTAAGTGAAAGCATATCTTAGTTTCATCTGTAATATATTAAGGTATTATTATTTGGATGGTGATTTTTGATTCTGGTATGGTACACTATTGTGTTTAAGATTAATCTCCTTGTACATCCAAGGTGACATAAGGGTGTCCATGGCACCTTTAAGGCACTGCTCCAATGGAGAGGTGCCGGGTGCCCATAGGCACCTTGGATGTACAAGGAGATTAATCCTGAACGGAGGATGCTACATGTACATCGAGGGTGCCATAAGGATGTCCATAATGGACACTCGGCACCTCTCCATTGGAGGAGTGCTTGTGGGGCCGAGGCACTCCTCCAATGGAGAGGTGCCGAATGTCCATTAATATGGACACCCTTATGGCACCCCTAATTTACATGTAGCATCCTCTGTGTGTTTTTAGTTTATTTGTGGGTGAAGGGGAGATTTAAGGGCAAAAAGAGACGAAGGTTACTTGGGTATTGGAGATATAATGAATGGAGTGTCGTTGCCCCGTTAGGTCTTAGAACATTATGAAGTTTTGGGTCATTTCAGCTGTGGGCATAGAGTGAAGAGTTGCAGGCTCAGAATTTGTACACTGTTCGAAAGACTTCAAAGATATACAGTTGGAATGCGCTGTCTTTGTAATCTTGGTTTTTATGACGAGGTACATTATGGTCCATAGAGTTTCGCCCTCTAGATCTCTTTCGTCATTTTTATTTCCATGCTATTAATAAAATGTTATCATTGCCAAATGAAATAATTTATACCAAGGTATACAGCTTAATTTAATGTCTATAAATATACTTGTTTGAATGATATTAGGCTTTGATTATCTGTAATATGCCACATTGATCTAGATTTCTAATGTTTGTATAATTCTAGAAGTTCGATTTTGGATTACACTTGTATCTAAGTGAAAGTATATCTATGACTTATAATTCCTCTTAAGTGAAAGCATATCTTAGTTTTGTCTGTAACATATGATTTTTGATTCTGTTATGGTACACTATTGTGCTTAGGATTAATCTCCTTGTACATCCGAGGTACCATAAGGGTGTCCATAATGGACACCCGGCACCTCTCCATTGGAGGAGTGCCACCCTTATAGCACCTCTGATGTACATGTAGCATCCTCTATTCATTTATAGTTTATTTGTGGGTGAAGGGGAGATTTAAGGGCAAAAAGAGAGGAAGGTTATTTGGGTATTGTAGATATAATGAATGGAGCGTCGTTGCCTCGCTGGGTCTTAGAACATCATCAAGTTTTGGGTCACTATAGCTATGGGCATAGAGTGAAGAGTTGCAGGCTCAGAATTTGTACATTGTTCGAAAGACTTCAAAGATATACAGTTGGAATGCTGATTTTGGCTGTCTTTGCAATCTTGGTTTTTATGACGAGCTGCATTATGGTCCATAGAGTTTCGCCCTCCAGATCTCTTTCATCATTTTTATTTCCATGTTGTTAACGAAATATTTTCTTTCGATTTAAAACTACCACAAGTGTACGGTTCGTTAACAAGTAATAGAGTGGAATAATAAGTTCTGAATATCGTCCCACAGGGATCGAGTAGTTTAACTTTATAAACCTTAGCCTTGACCGAAACGAAATTATCAATACGAAAATTTAACTTAAGAAAAGCCCTAAATTAGTAAAAACCCTAATTTCGCTAAATTGATCAATGAATGAATTAAAATGCAAAACAATGATTTAACAAATTAAAATGCAATTCAAGTGATTAGAAAGCAAACTGGTTGACGAATTAAATCGCACTAGAATCACGAATTCCCATGCAATGATCACTTCAAACCCTAGTTTCACAAATTGACAAAATGATTAAATTATTGACGAATTAATGCCCCTAAATCTATTCAACACGCTCTCTGGAGATGAATCAAACCTATTTTTACGTACCACCGGTCTATATCTCTATGACCAGTGCATATATAAAAATGCATGCGATTTTATGAGCTCTTTAAAGATTCACATAGCGCATAGAGGTATATTTCTATCCCTTATTGGACCCTATGATGATTTATTTTGTGTCAAACCTATTCCACTTCTCTCGAATGCAAGAACAGGTCACCCAAACTCACACAATTATGGGCCCTTAATTGCGGAAAACAATAATTGCATATAAATCATTCAAAATAATAAAATCATGTTTTAATGTCAAATTGTAAAACTAGAATTTTAAATATCACATCACATGGTACATCGATCTCCCAGTACATGTAAATCTAGCCTAACATAATGGGAAATAAAGAAAAACAATAATTAAAACCAAGGAAGAACATCACCCAATTGATTCTTGAAGTGAAGTCTTGAATCTTAAAGTGGATTGCCTTGTTTTTGCCTTGTTCTTCCTCTCCAAATCCTCCAAAATTTTTGTATAATCCCCCTTCTTATGTTTTAGGGTCGTCTGGTATTTATTGGGGACGGAATTAGGTCAAGGAAGTCGCCCAAAACCTTACTAAATCGTGTTTGAGTTGAATAAGGAAACCTAAGATTTCGTCACATTTTTATACCATGCGACCGCATGGTATAAAGCCATGCTACTGCATGGTTCAGAAGTTTCAGCCTAGATTTTTCCCTGTATTGCCTTGTGCGACCGCAAGGAATTATAACCATGCGACCGCATGGTTATAGAAATTTTTCTGTCAGACAGCTTTCAGCATTTTGATCATATTTTTCTCTCCCAATATCCGATTGAGATGATTCAAAGTGCGTTGGAAAAAAAACTCAGATCTACAATTTTCATAGAAATAGGTATTCCAAAATTCGGATACTATCCCAAAATTGGGTCTCAAGTGGAGATTAAAAATCCCTAGCATATCCTTTTCGCCTAAAAGTTGATACTTGATAATACTT
>NW_019266236.1:0-7927 GCF_002742605.1 Olea europaea var. sylvestris
GCAATGATTTTTGACACATTGTTTGACCTTTGCATTGTTATCAAGTGTCAATTGGATGGAAAAATTGTTTGGAAATCAAACTGCCCAACAGGGTAATGTCACGCGGCAAAGTGTAAACCATAGTGTACATGTCGCAAGGATCGTACCGATTGAACTTTGCTATTTGTATACAGATTTTTGACACGTTGTTTGACACTTGCTATGTTGTCAAGTGTCAATTGGGTGGGAAAACTATTTGAAATTTTAACTGTCCAATAGGGTAATGTCACGTGGCAAAGTGTAAACAAAAGTGTACATGTAGCAGGGTTCATACCGATTGAACATTGCTATTTGTATACTGATTTTTGACACATTGTTTGACACTTATATTGTTGTCAAGTGTCAATTAGATGAGAAAATTGTTTGAAGTCAAACAGGTTAATGTCATGTGGCAAAGTGTAAACTAAAGTGTACACCATAGTCTACATGTAGGAAGGTCCTCACTGATTGAACTTCATTATTTGTGCACTAATTTTTGACTCATTGGTTGGCACTTGCATTGTTGTCAAGTGTCAATTGGATGGGAAAATTGTTTGAAATTTAAACTGTCCAACAGGGTAATGTCACATGGCAAAGTGTAAACTAAAGTGTACAGCATAGTGTACGTGTAGTAAGGTTCTTACCAATTGAGCTTTGCTATTTGCACACTGATTTTTGACACGTTGTTTAACATTTGCATTGCTGTCGAGTGTCAATTGGATGGGAAAACTCATTGAAATTTAAACTGTCCAACAGGGTAATGTCACGTCATAAAGTGTAAACTAAAGTTTACATGTATCAAGGTTCATACCGATTGAACTTAGCTATTTGTACACTGATTTTTAGCACGTTGTTTGCCATTTGAAATTTAAATTGTCCAACAGTGTAATGTCACGTGGTAAAGGATAAACTAAAGTGTACATGTAGCAAGGTTCATACCGATTGAACTTTACTAGTTGTACATTGAATTTGACACGTTGTTTGACACTTTTATTGTTGTCAAGTGTCAATTGGACGAGAAAACTGTTTGAAATTTAAACTGTCCAACAGGGTAATGTCACGTGGCAAAGTATAAACTAAAGTGTACACCATAGTGTACATGTGACAAGGTTCATACCAATTGAACTTTACTATTTGTACATTGATTTTTGACACATTGTTTGATATTTGCATTACTGTCAAGTATCAATTGGATGGGAAAACTGTTTGAAATTTAAACTGTTCAACAGGGTAATGTCACATGGTAAAGTGTAAACTAAAGTGTACATGAAGCAAAGTTCATATCGATTGAACTTTGCTATTTTTACGCTGATTTCGACATTTTGTTTGATATTTGCATTGTTGTCAAGTATCAATGGGATGGGAAAACTGTATCAAATTTAAACTGTCCAACACGGTAATGTCACGTGGCAAAGTGTACACCATAGTGTACATGTCGTAAGGTTCTTACCATTTGAACTTTGCTATTTGTACATTGATTTTTGGCACGTTGCCTGACAGTTGTATTGTTGTCAAGTGTCAATAGGATGGGAAAATTGTTTGAAATTTAAACTATCCAAAAGGGCAATGTCACGTGGCAAAGTGTACACTATAGAGTACATGTCACAAGGTTTTACCGATTGAACTTTGCTATTTGTACACTGATTTTTGACACGTTGTTTGACATTTGCATTGTTGTCAAGTGTCAATTGGATGGGAATACTGTTTGAAATTTAAACTGTCTAAAAGGGTAATGTCACGCGGCAAAGTGTACACCATAGTATACATATGACAAGGTTCTTACCAATTGACCTTTGTTATTTGTATACTGATTTTTGACACGTTGTTTGAGACTTGCTAAGTGTCAATTGGATGGGAAAACTATTTGAAATTTAAACCTTCCAACAGAGTAATGTCACGTGGCAAAGTATAAACTAAAGTGTACACCATAGTGTACTTGTGACAAGGTTCATACCAATTGAACTTCACTATTTGTACATTTATTTTTGACACGTTGTTTGACATTTGCATTGCTGTCAAGTGTCAATTGGATGAGAAAACTGTTTGAATTTTAAACTGTCCAACAGGGTAATGTCACATGGTAAAGTGAAAACTAAAGCGTATATGCAGCAAGGTTCATACCGATTGAACTTTCCTATTTGTACGCTGATTTTTGACATGTTGTTTGATAATTGCATTGTTCTCAAGTGTCAATGGGATGGGAAAACTGTTTCAAATTTAAATTTTCTAACAGGGTAATGTCACGTGGCAAAGTGTACACCATAGTGTACATGTTGTAAGGTTCTTACCATTTGAACTTTGCTATTTGTCCATTGATTTTTGACACGTTGCTTGACACTTGCATTGTTGTCAAGTGTCAATCGGATGGGAAAATTGTTTGAAATTTAAACTATCCAAAAGGGCAATGTCACGTGGCAAAGTGTACACTATAGAGTACATGTTGCAAGGTTTTTACCGATTGAACTTTGCTATTTGTACACTGATTTTGACACGTTGTTTGACACTTGCATTGTTGTCAAGTGTCAATTGGATGGGAAAACAATTTCAAATTTAAACTGTCAAATGGTGTAAAGTCCCGTGGTAAAGTGTAAACTAAAGTATTCATGTAGCAAGGTTCATACCAATTGAACTTTTCTATTTGTACATGGATTTTTGTCATGTTGTTTGACACTTGCATTGTTGTCAAGTGTCAATTGGATGGGAAAACCATTTTAACTTTAAACAGTCCAAAAGGTTAATGTCTTGTGGTAAAGTGTTCATAATGACTGAACTTTGCTATTTATACACTGATTTTTGACACGTTGCTTAACACTTACATTGTTGTCAAGTGTCAATTGGATGAGAATATTGTTTGAAATTTAAACTGCCCAATAGGGTAATGTCACATAGCAAAGTGTAAACTAACGTGTACACCATAGTGTACATGTGACAAAGTTCTTACCGATTGAACTTTACTATTTGTACACTGATTTTGACAAGTTGTTTGACATTTGCATTGCCGTCAAGTGTCTATTGGATGGGAAAACTACTTGAAATTTAAACTGTCCAACAGGGTAATGTCACGTGGTAAAGTGTAAACTAAAGTGTACATGTAGCAATGTTCATATCATTGAACTTTACAATTTGTACACTGATTTTTGACACGTTGTTTGATACTTGCATTGTTGTCAAGTGTCAATTGGATGGGAAAACCGTTTGAAATTTAAATTGTCCAACTGGGTAATGTTACGTGGTAAAGTGTAAACTAATGTGTACATGTAGCAAGGTTTATACCGATTGAACTTTACCACTTGTACATTGATTTTTGACACATTGTTTGACACACACTTGCATTGTTGTTAGGTGTTAATTGGATGGGAAAACTGTTTGAAATTTAAACTGTCCGATAGGTGATGTCACGTGGCAAAGTGTGTTCATGTTGTAAGTTTCTTACCGATTGAACTTTGCTATTTGTACACTGATTTTTTACACGTTGTTTGACACTTGCATTGTTGTCATGTGTCAATTGGTTGGGAAAACTATTTAAAATTTAAACTGTCCAACAGGGTAATGTTACGTAGCAAAGTCTCAACTAAGGTGTACACCATAGTGTACATGTCGCATTGTTCTTACCGATTGAACTTTGCTATTTGTACAATGATTTTTGACACGTTGTTTGACACTTACATTGCTGTCAATTGTCAATTGGATGGGAAAACTGTTTGAAATTTAAACTATCCAACAGGGTAATGTCTTGTGCCAAAGTGTAAAGTAAAGTGTACACCATAGTGTACATGTAGCAAGTTTTTTACCGATTGAAGTTTGCTATTTGTACACTGATTTTTGACATGTTGTTTGACGCTTGTATCGTTCTCAAACGTCAAATGGTTGGAAAAACTATTTGAAATTTAAACTATTCAACTGGGTAATGTCATGTGGATTGATCTTTGCTATTTATACATTGATTTTTGACTCGTTGTCTGACACTTGCATTGTTAACAAGTGTCAATTGGATGGGAAAACTGTTTGAAGTTTAAACTGTCCAACAAGGTAATGTCTCGTGGCAAAGTGTATACCATAGGGTATATGTCGCAACTTATCGATTGAACTTTGCTATTTGTATAATGATTTTGACATGTTGTTTGACACTTGCATTGTTGTCAAGTGTCAATTGGATGGGAAAAACTATTTGAAATATAAATTATCCAATAGGGTAATGTCACGTGGTAAAGTGTAAACTAAAGTGTACATGTGGCAAGGTTCAAACCGATTGAACTTTGCTATTTGTGCACTGATTTTTGACACGTTGTTTGACACTTGCATTGTTGTCAAGTGTCAATTGGATGAGAAAACTTTTTGAAATTTAAACTGTCCAACAGGTAATGTCACGTGGCAAAGTGTAAACTAAAGTGTACATCATAGTCTACATGTTGCAAGGTCCTTACCGATTGAACTTTGCTATTTGTTCACTGATTTTTGACATATTGTTTGAAACTTGCATTGTTGTCAAGTGTCAATTGGACGGGAAAACTGTTTGAAATTTAAACTATCCAACAAGGTAATGTCACGAGGAAAAGTGTACATGTCGCAAGGTTCTTACCGATTGAACTTTGATATTTGTACCCAGATTTTTGACATGTTCTTTGAGACTTGCATTGTTGTTCAGTGTCAATTGGATGGAAAAATTATTCAAAATTTAAACTGTCCAACTGGGTAATGTCACGTGGCAAAGTGTAAACTAAAGTTTACACCATAGAATACAAGTTGTAAGGTTTTTATCGATTGAACTTTTTTATTTGTACATTAATTTTTGATACGTTGCTTGACACTTGCATTGTTGTTGAGGGTCAATTGGATGGGAAAACTGTTTGAAATTTAAATTGTCCAACAGGGTAAAGTCACAAGACAAAGTGTAAACTAATGTGTACAACACAGTGTATAAGGCGCAAGGTTCTTACTGATTGAACTTTGCTATTTGTATACCAATTTTTGACACGTTGTTTGACACTTACACTGTTGTCAAGTGCCAATTGGATGGAAAAATTGTTTGAAATTTAAACTGTCCAACAGTGTAATGTCACGTGGCAAAGTGTGATTTAAGGTGTACACCATAGTGTACATGTAGCATGGTTCATACTGATTGAACATTGTTATTTGTACACTAATTTTTGACACGTTGCTTGACACTTACATTGTTGTCGAGTGTCAATGGGATGAAAAAATTGTTTGAAACTTAAACTGTCTAACAGGGTAAAGTCACAAGGCAAAGTGTAAACAAATGTGTACAACACAGTGTACAAGGCGCAAGGTTCTTACCGATTGAACTTTGTTATTTGTACACTAATTTTTGACACGTCGTTTGACACTTGCATTATTGTCAAGTGTTAATTGGATGGGAAAACTACTTGAAATTTAAACTTTCCAACTGGTAATGTTACGTGGCAACGTGTAAACTAAAGTATACACCATAGTGTACATAAAACAAGTTTCAATCGATTGAACTTTGCTATTTCTACGCTGATTTTTGAGACGATATTTGACCCTTGCATTGTTGTCAAGTCTCAATTGGATGGGAAGACTGTTTGAAATGTAAACTATCCAACAAGGTAATTTCACGTGGCATAGTGCAAACTAAAGTGCACACCATAGTGTACATAAAGCAAGTTTCTAACCGATTGAACTTTGTGATTTCTACCCTGATTCTTGACACGTTGTTTAACACTTGCATTGTTGTCAAGTGTCAACTGGATGGGAAAGTTGTTTGATATTTGAACTGTGCAATAGGGTAATGTCACACGGTAAAGTGTAAACAAAAGTGTACACGGTGATCTACATATCGTAAGGTTCTATTCGACTGAACTTTTCTATTTGTACATGAATTTTTAACACGTTGGTTGACACTTGCATTGTTGTCGAGTGTCAATTGGATGGGAAAACTATTTGAAATTTAAACTATCCTGCAGGGTAATGTCACGTGGGAAAGTGAAAACTAAAGTGTACACCATAGTGTACATGTCGCAAGGTCCTTACCGATTGAAGTTTCCTATTTGTACACTTATTTTTGACATGTTGTTTGACAGTTGCATTGTTGTCAAGTGTCAATTGGATGGAAAAACTATTTTAAATTTAAACTGTCGAACAGGGTAATGTCACGTGGCAAAGTGTATACTACAGTGTACATGTAGCGAGGTCCTTATTGATTGAAGTTTGCTATTTGTACACTTATTTTTGACACGTTATTTGACACGTGCATTGTTGTCAAGTGTCAATTGGATGGAAAAACTATTTGAAATTGAAACTGTCCAACAAGGTAATGTCACGTGGCAAAGTGTAAACTAAAGTGTATACTATAGTGTACATGTAGCAGGTTTCTTACCGATTGAAGTTTGCAATTTGTACACTGATTTTTGACACGGTTGTTAGACACTTGCATTGTTGTCAAGTGTTAATTTGATGGGAAAACTATTTCAAATTTAAACTGTCCAACAAAGTAATATCACGTGGCGAAGTGTAAACTAAAGCGTATACCACATTGTACATGTAGCAAGGTTCTTACCGATTGAACTTTGCTATTTGTACACTGATTTTTGACACATTGTTTGACATTTACAATGCTGTCAAGTGTCAAATGGATGGGAAAACTGTTTGAAATTTAAATTGTCCAACTGGTAATGTCAAATGGTGAAGTGTAAATTAAAGTGTACTTGTAGCAGGGTTCATAGCGATTGAACTTTGTTATTTGTACACTGATTTTTGACACTTTGTTTGACACTTGAATTGTTGTCAAGTGTTAATTGGATGGGAAAAATGTTTGAAATTTAAGTTGTCCAACAAGTTAATGTAAAGTGTAAACTAAATTGTACATGTAGGAAAGTTCATACCGATTGAAATTTGCTATTTGTGCATTGATTTTTGACGCGTTATTTGACACTTACCTTGTTGTCAAATGTCAATTGGATGGGAAAACTATTTGAAATTTAAACTGTCCAACAGGTTAATGTCACGTGGCAAATTGTAAACTAAAATGTACACCATAGTCTGCACCGATTGAACTTTACTATTTGTGCACTGATTTTTGGCACATTGTTACACACTTGCATTGTTGTCAAGTGTCAATTGGATGGGAAAACTATTTGAAATTTAAACTATCTAACAAGATAATGTCACATACTAAAGAGTAAACTAAAGCATACACCATAGTATACATGTTGTAACGCCCCGACCCCTAGTAGACCAGAACACTACTTACCTTACTTAGCTTAACCGGTGGTTTAGTAACAAGTGTATTCATTTTAGCGAAAGCTTATATCTTCGGATAATAATTTAAATAACAATACTTCAAATACTTTAAAAAAAAATACTGAATCATTTTTGAAAACAACAAAATGTAATTTATTTGAAGAAATCATAACTTGTTCTCGCATTCTGCGTTATTCAAAACTTTAAAAGAATGACATTGGAAAACATTTCATAAAAATAAATCAAAATCACTTATTCACCGGATTTCCATGGGCTCGTTGCATCACTCTCCATCTTCTCCTCCATTCATGCCCGAGGTTGAATTCCTTCAATCTGTAGAGATGAGATTAAACCCGTGAGTTGAAAAACACAATAGGTGTCATAGGTGCATTCGTGATCAAACTATACATTTCAAAACATTAACTTTATAACTTTTCCTACATGCCGTACCCGGAGGCGCCATTTGACATGAAAGGATATGCCGTACCCGAAAGCGCCATTTGACATACGAACATTTCTTCAACATAGAGGGGTATGCCGTACCGGAGTACCATTCGACATACAACCATTAATATAGAGGGATATGTCGTACCGGAGTACCATTTGACATAAAAACATTAACATGAATCGAAACTTATAACTTAACACGATTAAACACATTGCACCTCTACCTACCTTGATTGATGCTTTT
>NW_019266237.1:0-909 GCF_002742605.1 Olea europaea var. sylvestris
TCTCTAAAAGAAATTAGAAAAGGTACTTGAGTAGCATACTTGCTATATATTACCTTATTTCCACCTGCTGTTGTAGCAGTTACGATCTTCTTTGAATTATATTTCCAATATTCAGATGGCAGTACATTTGGTAAGCATAAGCTTATAGTACTTCCTGTATCTAAGTAAGCATGGAATTTAATTCTACAATAATCTTTTATATTGAGTGTAATTTCAATATATGGACTCATGGGATTAGTACTTATTACTCTTTCCATGATAATAATGATTTCATATTTTCATCTATTCTTGGAATGATGATTGGATTATCATCAACTGTTATTTTCAAGTATCCTTGACAGATTTTGTAAGGACTATATTTTTCTAGAAAATTCATTCCTAGTAGAATAGGTGATCGTTCTACTCCATATAGTTCATCTTTATATAGAATTATTTCTTTATTATATTCTTTTTGGTTCTCTCCTATAAGTATAAGAGGGAACTTAACATATTTTTTGATTTCAAGATTATTTCCTAAATAATCTTTAAATATGTATGGTTCAGATATCTCAAATTCTGTTAGGTGACTAACAAATTTAGCATTTACATGACTCTTATCTGCTCCAGTATCTATGAGGACAAGAAGATTCTTCTTATATCCTTCTTGGTTTACATATCTTGTCTTGATATAGTATTGCGAACTTGATGGTTCAGCAATGCTTAGATTCTTAAGTCTGATTATTTTAGAGTCTTGTCTAGAGGGGAATCTTGCTATAAGATTATCTCCTTCTAAGCTCACACTATTTCTTCTTATTAATTTTCCTTCAGAGTTAATTTCTCTAGCTTGTTTATGGAAATCAAGCATTATCTGTTCTGGTATAGTAACTTCATGTTCTTGGTATTTTCTAGGAGGTATATATTGTGCTAATT
>NW_019266237.1:1023-1666 GCF_002742605.1 Olea europaea var. sylvestris
TTAATGATATTGCATAATTTGGTTTTACTGTGAATATTATCTTTTGATAGACTAGATTTCCTACAACTGTTCCTAATAGAGCATCTATAGGATCTTGTAAGATTCTATTGTCCATACAATATATTTCTATTGGTATATTCATACCTTCTCTAAAAAATCCTTTTACCATTATCTGGACTCCTCCTAATTCAATACATTTTAATTTATTTCTTACATTTTCTGGGATTTTGGATAATTTTTGTTTTACCCATTCTTTTGTAATTATAGGTATTCTTGCTTTTCCTATGGTATCTTCTATATTAATAGACATTTCTTTATAATTCATACTAACAATTGTTTTATTTACCCTTGGTAAAATTCCTAAGAATCCTTGATGAAATACATCTTTTTCTTGTAAATCTAATATCTTCTTAGTAATTCCTGCGTATTTTTTAATATCAAAAGTAATCTCTTGATTAATACCTTCTATAGAATCTTCAACTTCTTCAGTTGTTTCTATTTCTATTTCTGATTGTTGTATCTCTTGATTCATATATACTATCTCCTCATAATCTTCTTCTGATGAAGATGTATCTAATTCATAAATACTACTGCATTCACTACTTAAATCTCCAAAATATTCAATTGGTTCTATATCACTATC
>NW_019266237.1:4850-5605 GCF_002742605.1 Olea europaea var. sylvestris
CATGCATTTCGTGATTGGTTTTATTGGTACACTTCGCATTTGCCTTCACCATTAATTATGGATTGCGTGTTCTTCCATTGTTTCATTATGGCATTTTCGTGTTTTTGGTACCATGTTTGTCGTGGTCATTCTTGCATTTCGTTAATCCGTTTGATGTGTGGTTTATTTCATTTTAAAACCCTTGGATTCTAGTTTGTGGGACTATGCTTGGATGCATGCTTGGGTCTCGTATGTGCTTGGAATTGTGTGCCGAAGTGACGCCCGTCATGTGTTCGATGAAAGTCCCATGTTATGTTTTGTTTGTTTTTCCTTAGTTTGTGTGTTTCAGTTTTTCCTCCTCTTCATTCTGTCTTTGTTTCATTCTCATCACGTGACTTGTTGAGTGTTTTTACACATTTTTTTGGGTGTATAAGTACATCATGCTTGGTTTGCTCTTAAGTCGTTCACGTTTTTGGATGCATCTCTTTCGTGTCTCATTTGTGTGTGCGGTGTTTCATTTCATATTGCATCGTACCCCGTGCATTCTTCATCTTACTTATTAAGTTCCGTCTCTCCATGTGCCAGATGGCCCGTAAGTGTTCTCGACCCTCTGCACAGCCAGCTAGTGGTTCGACGTCGTATAGTCGTTCCAAATTCATTTCTGCTACAGCTCAGAAGGTCTTTACTTCTCAATTCTCCTTACGCTCCGTTCTCATGGAGCGTGAGGTAATCCTCTCTGACCTTCCTGTTGATATCGCCGCCATTTTTGTTTCCCG
>NW_019266237.1:5726-7923 GCF_002742605.1 Olea europaea var. sylvestris
CGGCTCGTCTTTTAGGGTTTTTCTTAGAGGTCATTCTTTTAGGGTTACTCCATCGGCTGTAGCTCATGCTTTAGGTATACCTCAGATTACACATCCGGCTTATCCCTATATTCTACCTGCTTCTATTCCGGCCGATGCTCTTGTTTGGTCGACGCTTTTGAACACTCCGTTTGTTGGGGGGCCTATAGCGATGGCCACAGGTTCCTTACCCGCTGATCGTCAGGTTTTGTTGCGCATCGTGTGCACAAACCTGTGGCTTGTTGCCCATTCCTCTTCATTACCTATGGTGCGTGCCCGTTTTTTATATGCCCTTCTTCATTGGGACTCGATCGACCTTCCTAGCTTTATGTGCTAGCAGATTCTGGCTTCATTTCGTACTCCTGGGGGTCTGATCGAGTTGCCTTATGCTTGCTTGATTCATAGGGTTGCTCTGTCTTTAGGTGCTTCTTTTCCAGAGGGTTCGACTTGTCGTATAGGACGTCCAATAGGACAGCAGACCATTCATCAGAGTCGATCCCATGCACTGTCATCTTCCTCTTCTGCTCGTGCTACAGCTCAGGCTGCGACCTTTGACGTTCTTGATTTTTCGAAGCCCTTTGATCCTATTACTGAGATTCTTACTGGGGGTTCCCGGGTGTCTCTTCCGCCTCGTACGAAATTTCCTTCGGCCATTCCGCTTAGTTCTACCTTTCCTTCGACATCTACTTCTGCTCCTGAGGTGGCTGCTTTGCCCGTTGACCCCATGGTAACGCTTATGGGACATATGTCTACTTTGGTCGAGTAGCAGGCTCGTATGATGGCAGAGATCACGCAGTTACGTGCTGCTTCCGAGCGTCAGTCAGCTGAGCTTTCTACTTTTCGCCGTGCTCTTGCCGTCTGTCAGCGTCATTTGCATTAGATTCGTGATAGTTTGGAGGAGGACACGAGTGCCGAGAGCGGTGCTGATTCTTCGGATGATGGAGGTGCTGATTAGTTAGTTGATTGTTTTTTATCCCTTGTCCTTTGTGACAAAAAGGGGGAGTAGACATTTGGATAGATAGATCTTCAATTTTTTGGTAATTGTGTTATACTTCATGACTAGATTAAGTTTTTTTGATGTTTTGGCAATATTAATGTATGTTTTTGGTGTTTTTGACTTACATTATTATTGCTTCTTAATCTGGTTAATGACATATGATCGATTTCTTGTTTACTGTTTCCATTTCATATGCTTTTACACTTGGTATTTGAGTTTTTGATTTTCAGGAAATAGGTTTAACAAGAGATTGCTACTTTAGTTGAATAGATAGGTTGTTTGGAGTCATGTATATTTTTGTCATTGACTGTCATATGTATTTTTGTCACAGAATGCTAAAGGGGGAGTTTGTTAGGAAAATGTGTAATTGGCAATCTGTGACCAAAGGACCTATTTGTCAAAATTGTAAAGTCAAGGACTAAATTGTACAGGTCAAATAGTTCAGGGACTAAAGTTGCAATTTAGTAAAGGTCATAGCATAGGTCTAGGGTAAAGTGGGATGCTTTGAAGATGCAAACGGCGCGTTGATGTTGCTAGAGTTTTGCCCTGACCTTGCTAGAGCCAAAATTGCAGAACTGACCTCGCTGGAGTTTCGCTGGTCTATCACCTGAGCGAAGGTACGTCGCTGGAGTTTCGCCAGGACCTCGCTCGAGCGAATGTGTTATCTGGCCTTTGGTAATTTTAATGCCTCGCGAATTTTTAACGCTTCATATTACCAAATTCGACCTACTAGATAAACAAAACGTCCGATTTTCATTACGTGACCTTTGGCAAACATTAAAACAACAATTCCTCTCAACTTCCAAAGGATTAAGAGCCAAAATAAATTCATTCTTTTCATCTTTGATTCTCATGGTTCTTTGAATAAAAACATCAACCCTCACAAAATCAAAACACCCTTTCATATCTCCATATAAACTTCCAGAAGATCATCTGTTTGAAGATCCGGGAAGGAAATTGCTTGAAGAGTTGGAGTGCTTGGTGATTCACGGGAGGTAGAAGATATTCAAAGCTGGGATTTTGGCGCAGATCTGCAAAATCCAGGATAGCTGTGATCGATACAGTAAGGACGTCAGAATATTGTTAGAATCAATAATGTCTGACGTACTGTAAGTCAATATCTTCTATAGTGGATCTTTACTGGCTTGTGCCCGGAGTTTTTACCCAGTTGGGTTTTCTCCG
>NW_019266238.1:0-7920 GCF_002742605.1 Olea europaea var. sylvestris
CTTGTTAGACTTATCTTGAATTAGCCAGAAGTTTCTCGGTGAAACGTGTGCTTTTTTCAAGGATATTTTAGACTTTTTGCTCCCAAGAATTTTTCTATTTAAGGAACAAGATTCATTTGGTTTAGGCAGAAGTTTACAACCTGTGTACTCTCTGCTATCCAAAAACGTTTTGAAACATTTCTCAGAAAAATTCTCAATCCAAAAAATCATTGTATAGCTGAATCATCCTTGTGAATATTTAAGGTATTCTTGTATTTCTTCAAGTTTATTTTAGAACTTTAGGGACTTCCGAAAGAGAAATCCTTAGTTGTAAATCTTTTTAAAAAAGATGAATTTATAAAT
Source organism: Olea europaea var. sylvestris (assembly GCF_002742605.1). NCBI lineage: Eukaryota > Viridiplantae > Streptophyta > Magnoliopsida > Lamiales > Oleaceae > Olea > Olea europaea. The sequence goes on from NW_019266238.1 coordinate 343, forward strand.
CCCTGATTTATGTTTGTTTTATTAGTTTATGTTCATATTTTTATTTATGTTTTAAGTAAATATCTGTTACGTTTCTCATTTTATCCTATGCATATAATAAAAGCATAACTTGATTTCTAGAAGCCATACTGTTTTTAGGTTAATCTCGAGTGACCCAGATGAATGAAAACTTTTGGCCGGAGTGAGCCTTTTGATGTTTTCTAGAGATGCTGGGGAAAGGGAAAAAATTAATCTAAGAATTTTATAAGGGAGTGCCACGGGTAACCTTATAAAAAGAAATCAGGTTCAAGTTTATATGTCAGAGGTGGTGAAAATTTAAAAAAAGAAAAAAGAAAAAAGGGATTTATACATGATTCTTAAGAAAGATTTATAGAAAATTAAGGAGAGTACTGAGTAGGATTAAAGTTATTAAAAGTTAAACAGCCATTTTAAAACAGCCATCTTAAAACAGCACCCATGGTAATGTAAAATTATAGAGTATTTTTTCTAAGTCTACAAGTAAAATTCTAAAAATCATAAAACAAATAAGAATTTTCTAAAGATTCTAAGAATTATACTTTTTTCTATCCCAATCACTACTTCCTTTTTTGCTCTGATACCAAATGAATGGGGGGGTGCTGTTTTAAGATGGCTGTTTTAAAATGGCTGTTTAACTTTTAATATATATATATATATATATGTACGTGAGCTTCACTTAAAATCAATGCTCATCTACTCATATATGATATAACTACATTAGGATAAATTTTGGTGTATATAAATTATGTATATAGAGGTGTTCACAATCCTCACATAGGGTGAGGCCCACCCTTGTGCGGGTCCCACCTCATGTGGGAGGTGTGAATATCCCTATGTATCTAAATTATGTACACCAAGCACAATCATTATATTATAAGACAATATATATAAATAAAATGTGAGGATAGATGAAAAACATTCAATTTATCATATTGTCCTTATATAACATTGTCAACATTTTCGTTCAAAGATTATATATTGCATGTTTATTTAATATAGTAGATAATATAATTATTTAAATACAAAGGACAATAAATTGAAAAGAAAATTTTGCTTAAATATGATTAACAGTTAGGAGGAGAAGAGTCTAACATGAGAGAAATTATCCATCAATCTTAAAAATCTAACTAATTATTCCTAATAATTATGAGTTACTTACTCTTCCAATATTTCTATTCACCCCACTAAATACATGTTTGCATCTCAATTACACATTTTTCACTAAAACGAAACTTTTAAGTATTAATAAAAACTAAATGTTATTCGTTCTTTTAAAAAAAAAATTTATTATAGTATTGGATATTTTATTATTATTACGTGTTCATTTTTGTATAAGCATAAAAACTGATAGTAATCCATTTATTTGTTAGATATAAATAAGTACATAAAGAAAAGTTTTTTTTTTTTTCAATACATTTAAAGGGAAAATTTCTATTCCTCCATTTATACTAACTCCATTCAAAAGAAAAAGAAAGCTTTTGTTTTAAGTTTTTTTTTACTTCTATATCTGTTTTGAACGTAATTTTGGTTTTTAATTTAAAATAAATGCTATGAACTGACATGATGAGCATGATTAGTACGTAAATTTTTGTTTCTAAATGTGTTTAGATAAGATACACTTTTGTTTTTACTTTTTAAGGTAAAAAGTTTATGTTAGAGACAAAATGAATAATTTTTTATTTTTAAAAATTATTTATGTACCTTTAATTTACTTATAAGCAAATATTTTAAACTTATTTAGATGTACATCTCTTAATCCGATTCTTCTTCATGTCCACGTGTATCACAAAGCTAGACAATGTCAGTTGTAATGGTTGAAAATAGGGGTCCAAACAATGCCAACGTAAGCAAATAAATAAATAGAACGTTACATTTCAGTTTATTCAACATTTTTAACATTATGTACTTAATTTCATAAAAACTTTTAGTCATATATATTCTTTATAACAATTTTAATTTTTTTTTTCAAACATTATCAATTACCTTACTTTATAAACATCAGATATATCATTTATTTCGTACATAAGATGTGCAATGCACGTTCTTATTACTAGTAAGTAAAGAAGATTCTAGAATGAATCTATTGGGCTGTGATGACAAATGGGCTAAAGCCCAATAACTGTTTTAACAATTTAGGCTCTTGCCCAATAACATGACCCGACCCGCCCCGGCCCAATGGTAGATAAAACGTGTTTTTGGGCGTGGCATATTTTAATGCAGCCAAACACGCCTTATTCAGTTATATGGATGCCTCCTGACCGTCGGATTGAAACTTGATCTAAGGGTGCCTTTGTTGGATATAAATACTTGGCCCCTTTTGCCCTAATTCACTTGGACCGTCATTTTTCTCTTCTCTCCAGCTGCGGCTGAGGTTCGAGAGTCTTCCAAACCCTCTCTTCTTCTTCGTGAGAATCCAATCTCTGATTGGATCTGGTTTCTGTGTGATTCCATCTTTGTGTTCCTTAATACTGTGTGTATTGGAGAGTTTGGTGTGTGATTTTACCCCTTGTGGTTTCCTTTAACTGATAAAGGAAAACCTTAGGGTTTGGGGCGATCGGTGTGGGTCATACAGAAGGGTACAATCCTGTATTTTCTTGAGTCTGAGCCCTATTCATGAAAGGAACTTCATCTTGATGTCGTATGGTTTGAGTTCATATATATTCTTTATAACAATTTTAATTTTTTTTTTCAAACATTATCAATTACCTTACTTTAAAAACATCAGATATATCATTTATTTCGTACATAAGATGTGCAATGCACGTTCTTATTACTAGTAAGTAAAGAAGATTCTAGAATGAATCTGAGGGGCTAACATTTTTATCAATTTTTGGAGCTAGTGGCCATAGATATCTTCTAGGTCAAAAATCGTGGTTGCATTGCACTGATAAAGGAAAACCTTAGGGTTTGGGGCGATCGGTGTGGGTCATACAGAAGGGTACAATCCTGTATTTTCTTGAGTCTGAGCCCTATTCATGAAAGGAACTTCATCTTGATGTCGTATGGTTTGAGTTCTCGATGAAGACTGGAGGATTTAATTTTCTGCCTCTTTTTCTTGTAACCTTTCTTGTTCATTATTTTGTGATTTTGTACTGATAGATTGTTGTAACAGAATCTGAGGGGCTAACATTTTTATCAATTTTTGGAGCTAGTGGCCATAGATATCTTCTAGGTCAAAAATCGTGGTTGCATTGCTAGTGGGTTGAATTATCCAAAACGAATTTATAATCTTATTTGTTATTTTGTATAATATCATGTTGTATTACATATCAAATAGGCATCCACCGTTAATTTCAAATTAAACGAGCATTTAGGTTTGTATCAAAGTTTAGTATCATTTCGCACTACTTATCGAATAAGCGTCGGTCGATAACATAAAATTAATCGAGAATCTAGGGTTTATGTCGAAACTTAGTCCTTAGCGAATTTATATGATGTGCACGAGAGATTGTTCTTGGCCTGGATCCTACCAACTGTGCTGTCTTCATTTCAGTCCAAACTGGATTGTGACAGAATTTTGTTGGACATGTCGAAAGCAAAAGGATAATATCTAACTTTAATTGATCAAGTTGCATAAATATGTTGTCATCATGTACATTATGTTTTAGAAAACCTAAAAGGTTTTGAGTGACGGTTGCTGTGTATGTATTTATGAAGCGTACTTGACAATGTCCATGTCCTTATATACATAGGTTTATTGTAATTGAAATTGTAATCGAGGGTGTTTACACTCGACTTGTAGGTCATTTTAGTATTTTTCTTCCTTAATGAAACGTCAAAAAAAGGTCATTTTTTCATCTTTCAAGTTCTTTCTTGAACAACTTTAAGGCCCATTTGGCAAGACGTTTGAAAAGTTGAAACCTGCCTCTGAGACTTAAAAAATTAACTTTTAACAAATTTGAATAATTTTCTCAAGTAGTTTATCTGCCTAGAAAGGTTTTCAAAAGAAACTGACATAAAAAAGAACTTTCTCTAGAAGCTATTCTACAAGAAGTAGAAGCAAAAGTAGAAACCTACCAAATAGACTCTTAATATTGAGTGTGAAGGCGGTGACAATAATTCATGCCATAATCCCTATTAGCTCATCTATGAACGTGTATATATCATTGACAATCATGAACTAGACATCATAATGTTTTTAGAGAGAATTTTCGCCTCCTCATTAAGTACCATCAAATGAATCATTCACGTTATGGATGCTTAAGTTTGAGTAGAGTAATTAATTATAATATAATACCGGTCCTTTATCTATTTGTTTGCCTTCAATTTTTATGAGAACATCATTCATGTAAATGGCAACCAACTCGAGTGGAATCCATGACTTCCTTCATTATAAAGGAAAAGTGCTTCAAATTAATGTTTATGGTCTCTATTCTGGTCGACAAATCACAATTATATAATCAATAAAGCAGACCAAAATCTTGAAAATAAGTAAAAATTTCGTTGAAAGTAGATCACTCCCACCATTTAGATTCCTTTGGCACGTTTGGAGAAAAGTTAAACACCTGTTTGATTGATGATTATCCTCTTCCCTTTTGAAACTTAATGATTATATATAATTTGTTTTTCAAGCAAAGGTGCCCACCAAAAAAAGGTTGAAAGCTTGATATGAATGAAGCTTGACAGCATGGACGACACCTTACTTCTCCCATCATTATTACCTATTAATTTGATGGAAAATGTGTCTATTCAAATTAAGGGTTTGTATGACGTAGATTTTCCGAAGATAAATTTGTGAAAATTGATTTTTTTCTTAAAACTCAATGATTATATATAATTTGTTTTTCAAGCAAAGGCGCCCACCCAAAAAAAGTAGAAAGCTTGACAAGAATGAAGCTTGACAGCAAGCACAACTCCTTAGTTCTCCCATCATTATTACCTATTAATCTGGTGGAAATTGCGTCTATTCAAATTAAGGGTGTGTTTGAACTCCTTTAATTTTGAAAAATGTATAATGGAATAGTAGATTGATGGAGAATGTATGGTTACAAAATAAGGAAAAAAAATTTATTTGTGTGCAATATTATTTTAATAAAAAAATGTGATTGAAAATAAGTACTTTAGAAAAAAAAAAAAAAGTGGTAAATTTTTTTTAAAAATAAATTTGTGAAATTTGAATTTTTTGGAAGAATGCATGGTTAAAAAATATGGAAAAATTATGAACTCACATTTTAAATTAATTTATTAGAGAATGTGTAATTAAAAATAAGTTTGGAAAAAAAATTAATTTTAAAGACTGTGTGCCAAAAATGAGCCTGTAATCAAGTTTACATCCTAATCGCATTATTGAAAAACCAAAAATGTAAGAGACAATTCTTTAAGGTAATTGAAAAGGTGGAAATTACAGTAATTCCTAGAGTAAAAATCAAGGGTTCAAAAGTCAAATTAGTAGTTAACATTTCAAAAATAAGATCTTTCATTTTTTAATATTAAATATTAATTATACAAATTCCATTCCAACCCTAATCAATTTCTTCTCTCTCCTCCCACCCATCTTCTCTCTCTCTGTGATAGCTCAAGAAAGCGATTTCGACTCCGACGATTGCTGCTAGTTTGAGTGGTGAGGCTTCTATTTTCATTTATGTTCATCGTGGTGGCGGCGGTGGCGATGCCAAGTTTAGAGGATTTTTTTGGTGGTGGTGTGCTATGGTGGGGATGGCGAAGGTGGCACTCCTAATCATGATGGTGGTGAGACTATGATGGCCTTAGACAGTGCAGCTCGAAGTGACATTGTGTTCGCCAAAAAACACCGTCTAAAGTAAAGACGTCGCCCGAAACTATCGAGATACGGTATTGTGAGGCCACTGTGGTGGTCGGGATGTTTGTTAGTGGGTCGTGGTGTGATCTTAGTAGTGGTCGGGGCGGTAGTGGTTGTCTCAAGTGTTGGTAGCCGTCTACGGTGGTCGATGGTGACAATGGTGGTTATGGATGGTGGTTTGTGTGTGGGATGGCATGGGTGACGATGGTTTGTTTTTCATTGTTTTGGTGATTGGTTTCTGTTAATGTGGTGCCGGTTTGCGTTGCAATAGTGAGGGGGTGGCTGGTGGTGTTGTGCTTGATATGGTGGTTTTGCACGATGATGGTGCTGCTATCAAGTGGTGGTGCTGTCAATGGTTTTGGCGGTGACGGTGGTGGCGATGCTGTTGGAGGCGATGGTGACGGTGGTGGCCGTAAGTGTTGGTGATGGTCACAGATTATTTGATTGATTGTGATCAGTGAATTGGTTAATCTGTTACTAATAAACAATATGTAATCAATGAAAAAGATAAATTGTGACAAAGAAATAATTTGACCTAAAAAATTAATAATTTGTGACCGTTTAATAAGTTGTGACATATAAATTTTTTTATTCGTGATCGAAAATAATATATAGCTTATAAAATTTTTGATTTGTGAACGAAAAACAAGTTGTGATCAATAATTTGATAAATTGTGACAAAAAATTAATCTGTGACTAATTAATTTTTTGATTTGTGATCGATGAACAAATTGTGACTTACAAAATTTTTGAATTTGTGATTGTAAAATAATCTGTAATATAAAATTTCTGATTTTTATCCAAAAAGTAATAAGTGACTATTTAAATTGTTAATTTGTGACCAAATTGTATAGATATGTGACCTAAATATATTTAATTAATAAAATAAATAATTAAATAATTAAATCATAAATAAATTTTAATAGAAATTTGATTTTTGAAATTTGAAACTTATTTTTTTAATTATGAAATATGTCATACTTAATCTCTTATTGATGAAATTTTCCCATTGAAAAGTCTGCATTATTCCCATTAAAAGCTAGGCCCATAACAACTTTATTTGATTATTTGAAATGCATCATTGAGCAAGACTTATACACTCTTTTGTGTACAAGCATATTATAAATATAGGATAAATTTCATTTATGATCATTGAATTTTAGTGTTGGATCAATAAACTTTAACTTATTTCTATTAAATAAGTGAACTTCAATTTAGATTCAAATTTCACCGTTCATCACATTCCATCACGTATTGTTCATCAAACTAACATGAAGTAAGGGAAAATTGCAGTAGCGGTTCCTAACTTTTCACGTTTTTGTAGATTTTACCATAACCTTCGTTTTATGCCACTTACAGTCCAAACCTTTTAAAAATATGTACCTAGGGTCCAAATGAATCGAAGCCATTCATTTAACCGTTAGTTGACCAGAAAAGTCAAAATTTGGGCCAAATTAAAAAGGGTATAATGGTACTTTGTATTTCTTTTCTAAATATTAACAATTAAAATAATAACAAAAGAAAAGTAAATAGTATGCTACCACCCTACCGCCAAACCATGCTCCCGCAATCTTCTTCATCTTTTCAACGGAAAACACCAAGGCAACGCCTCCACAACCAGCCACCCCACCACAACCTCTACCATCTATCGACAACGCCATTTGGTAAAACTCGTCTCTATTGCTGCTGCAATTTTCCCCAAGAAAAATCATCGCCACACCCGCTCGAGACACATTACACTCATATGAACTGCAAATACACTAATTGGCTGATTTTAGGAAAATTGATGAAAACCAATTGGC
>NW_019266239.1:0-7920 GCF_002742605.1 Olea europaea var. sylvestris
CGGCGCGATTTTTGTTTCCGATCAACCTGACAAATTTTAGCCCATTCCTACACAGTCGCGAAAAATGACAAAATTGCCCCCGGTGATGTTTTTTGTTTCCGACCAACCTGTCAAATTTTAGCCCATTCCGACACAGTCCCGAAAAATGACGAAATTGCCCCTGGCGCGATTTTTGTTTCCGATCAACTAGTCAAATTTTAGCCCATTCCGACACAGTCGAGAAAAAAGACGAAATTGCCGCCTGCGCGATTTTTGTTTCCGATCAACCTGTCAAATTTCAGTCCATTCCGACACAGTCGCGAAAAATGACGAAATTGCCCCCGGCGCGATTTTTGTTTCCGATCAGCCTGTCAAATTTTAGCCCATTCCGACACAGTCACGAAAAATGGCGAAATTACACCCGACGCGATTTTTGTTCACGATCAATCTGTCAAATTTGAGACCATTCCGACACAGTCACGAAAAATGACGAAATTGCCCCCGGCGCGATTTTTGTTTCCGATCAACCTGTCAAATTTCAGCCCATTCCGACACAGTCGCGAAAAATGACGAGATTGCCCCCGGCGCGATTTTTGTTTCCGATCAACCAGTCAAATTTTAGTCAATTCCGACACAGTCGCGAAAAATGACTAAATTACACCCGGCGCAGTTTTCTTCCCGATCAACCTATCGAATTTGAGACCATTCCGACACTGTCGCGAAAAATGACGAAATTGCAACCGGCGCGATTTTTGTTTCCGATCAACCTGTCAAATTTCAGGCAATTCCGACACAGTCGAGAAAAATGACGAAATTGCCCCGGCGCGATTTTTGTTTCCGATCAACCAGTCAAATTTTAGCCAATTCCGACACAGTCGAGAAGAATGACGAAAGTTCACCCGGCGCGGTTTTTGTTCCCGATCAACCTGTCAAATTTGAGACCATTCAGACACAGTCGAGAAAAATGATGAAATTGCCCCCGGCGCGGTTTTTGTTTCCGATCAACCAGTCGAATTTTAGCCAATTTCGACACAGTCTTGAAAAATGACAAAATTACACCCGGCGCGGTTTTTGTTCCCGATCAACCTGTCGAATTTGAGACCATTCCGACACGATGGTGAAAAATGACGAAATTGCCCACGGCTCGGTTTTTATTTCCGATCTACCTGTCAAATTTTAGCCCATTCCGACAAAGTCGCGAAAAATGACGAAATTGCCCCCGGCGCTGTTTTTGTTTCCGATCAACCAGTCAAATTTTAGCCCATTCTGACACAGTCGCGAAAAATGGCGAAATTACACCCGCCACGATTTTTGTTCCCGATCAACCTGTCAAATTTGAGACCATTCCGACACATTCGCGACAAATGACGAAATTGCCCCCGGCGCGATTTTTGTTTCCGATCAACCTGTCAAATTTCAGCCCATTCCGACACAGTCGTGAAAAATGATGAAATTGCCCGGCGCGATTTTTGTTTCCAATCAACCAGTCAAATTTTAGCTAATTCCGACACAGTCGCGAAAAATGACTAAATTACACCCGGCGCGATTTTTGTTCCCGATCAACCTGTCGAATTTGAGACCATTCCGACACTGTCGCGAAAAATGACGAAATTACCCCCGGCGCGATTTTTGTTTCCGATCAACCTGTCAAATTTCAGCCCATTCCGACACAATCGCGAAAAATGACGAAATTGCCCCCGGATCGATTTTTGTTTCCGATCAACCAGTTAAATTTTAGCCCATTCCGACACAGTCGCGAAAAATGACGAAATTACACCCGGCGCGATTTTTGTTCACGATCAACCTGTCAAATTTGAGACCATTCCGACACGGTCGCGAAAAATGACGAAATTGCCCCCGGCGCGATTTTTGTTTCTGATCAACCTGCAAAATTTCAGCCCATTCCGACACAGTCGCGAAAAATGACGAAATTGCCCCCGGCGCGGTTTTTGTTTCCGATCAACCAGTCAAAATTTAGTCAATTTAGACACAGTCGCGAAAAATGACTAAATTACACCCGGCGCAGTTTTTCTTCCCGATCAACCTGTCGAATTTGAGACCAATCCGACACTGTCGCGAAAAATGACGAAATTGCCACCGGCGCGATTTTTGTTTCCGATCAACCTGTTAGATTTCAGGCAATTCCGACACAGTCGCGAAAAATGACGAAATTGCCCCCGTCGCGGTTTTTGTTTCCGATCAACCAGTCAAATTTTAGCCAATTTCGACACAGTCGAGAAGAATGACGAAAGTACACCCGGCGCGATTTTTGTTCCCGATCAACCTGTCAAATTTGAGACCATTCAGACACAGTCGAGAAAAATGACGAAATTGCCCTCGGCGCGATTTTTGTTTCCGATCAACCAGTCGAATTTTAGCCAATTCCGACACAGTCGCGAAAAATGACAAATTATACCCGGCGCGATTTTTGTTCCTGATCAACTTGTCGAATTTGAGACCATTCCGACACTGTCGCGAAAAATGACGAAATTACCCCCGGCGCGATTTTTTTTTCCGATCAACCTATCAAATTTCAGCCCATTCCGACACAGTCGCGAAAAATGACGAAATTGCCCCCGGCGCGATTTTTGTTTCCGATCTACCTGTTAAATTTTAGCCCATTCCGACACAGTCGCAAAAATGACGAAATTACACCCGGCGCGATTTTTGTTCACGATCAACCTGTCAAATTTGAGACCATTCCGACACAGTCGCGAAAAATGAAGAAATTACCCCCGGCGCGATTTTTGTTTCCGATCAACTTGTCAAATTTCAGACCAATCCGACACAGTCGCGAAAAATGACGAAATTGCCCCCGGCGCTATTTTTGTTTCTGATCAACCAGTCAAATTTAATTCAATTCCGACATAGTCGCGAAAAATGACTAAATTACACCCGACGCAGTTTTTCTTTTCGATCAACCTGTCGAATTTGAGCCCATTCCGACACAGTCGCGAAAAATGACGAAATTGCCCCCGGCGCGATTTTTGTTTCCGATCAACCAGTCCAATTTTAGCCAATTCCAACACTGTCACGAAAAATGACTAAATTACACCCGGCGTGGTTTTTGTTCTCGATCAACCTGTCGAATTTGAGACCATTCTGACACAGTCGCGAAAAATGACGAAATTTCCGCCGGCGCGATTTTTGTTTCCGATCAACCTGTCAAATTTCAGCCCATTCCGACACAGTCGCGAAAAATGACGAAACACGATTTTTGTTTCCGATCAACCAGTCAAATTTTATCCCATTCCGACATCGTCGCGAAAAATGACGCAATTGCCCCCGATGCGATTTTTGTTTCCGATCAACCTGTCAAATTTCAGCCCATTCCGACACAGTCGCGAAAAATGACGAAATCGCTCCCGGCGCGATTTTTTGTTTCCGATCAACCTGTTAAATTTTAGCCCATTTCGACACAGTCGCAAAAAATGACGAAATTACACCCGGCGCGATTTTTGTTCACGATCAACCTGCCAAATTTGAGACCAATCTGACACAGTCGCGAAAAACGACGAAATTACCCCCGGCGCGATTTTTGTTTCCGATCAACTTGTCAAATTTCAGCCCAATCCAACACAGTCGCGAAAAATGACGAAATTGCCCCCGGCGCTATTTTTGTTTCTGATCAACCATTCAAATTTTATTCAATTCCGACACAGTCGCGAAAAATGACTAAATTACACCCGACGCAGTTTTTCTTTTCGATCAACCTGTCGAATTTGAGCCCATTCCGACACAGTCGCGAAAAATGACGAAATTGCCCCGGCGCGGTTTTTGTTTCCGATCAACCTGTCAAATTTTAGCCCATTCCGACAAAGTCGCGAAAAATGACGAAATTGCCCCCGGCGCGGTTTTTGTTTCCGATCAACCAGTCAAATTTTAGCCCATTCCGACATAGTCGCGAAAAATGGCGAAATTACACCCGGCGCGATTTTTTTTCCCGATCAACCTGTCAAAATTTGAGACCATTCCGACACATTCGCGAAAAATGACGAAATTTCCCCCGGTGCGATTTTTGTTTCCGATCAACCTGTCAAATTTCAGCCCATTTCGACACAGTCGCGAAAAATGACGAAATTGCCCCCGGCGCGATATTTGTTTCCGATCAACCAGTCCAATTTTAGCCAATTCAAACACAGTCACGAAAAATGACTAAATTACACCCGGCGTGGTTTTTGTTCTCGATCAACCTGTCGAATTTGAGACCATTCCGACACAGTCGCGAAAAATGACGAAATTGCCCCCGGCGCGATTTTTGTTTCCGATCAACCTGTCGAATTTCAGCCCATTCCGACACAGTCGTGAAAAATGACGAAATTGCCCCCCGGGGCGATTTTTGTTTCCGATCAACCTGTCAAATTTTAGCCCATTCCGACAAAGTCGTGAAAAATGACGAAACACGATTTTTGTTTCCGATCAACCAGTCAAATTTTATGTCATTCCGACATCGTCGCGAAAAATGACGAAATTGCCCCCGATGCGATTTTTGTTTCCGATCAACCTGTCAAATTTCAGGCCATTCCGACACAGTCGCGAAAAATGACGAAATTGCTCCCGGCGCGATTTTTTGTTTCGAATCAAAGGTCAAATTTTAGCCCATTCCGACACAGTCGTGAAAAATGACGAAATTGCCCTCGGCCCGATTTTTGTTCCCGATCAACCTGTCATATTTGAGCCCATTCCGACACAGTCGCCAAAAATGACGAAATTGCCACTGGCGTGATTTTTGTTTCCGATCAACCTGTCAAATTTTAGCCCATTCCTACACAGTCGCGAAAAATGATAAAATTGCCCCCGGCGAGGTTTTTTGTTTCCGACCAACTTGTCAAATTTCAGCCCATTCCGACACAGTCACGAAAAATGACGAAATTACCCCTAGCGTGGTTTTTGTTTTCGATCAACCAGTCAAATTTTAGCCCATTCCGACACAGTCGAGAAAAATGACGAAATTGCCCCCGGCGCGATTTTTGTTTCCGATCAAACTGCCAAATTTCAGCCAATTCCGAGACAGTCGAGAAAAATGATGAAATTGCCCCCGGCGCGGTTTCTGTTTCCGATCAACCAGTCAAATTTTAGCCCATTCCGACACAGTCGCGAAAAATGACGAAATTACACTCGGCGTGATTTTTGTTTCCGATCAACCCGTCAAATTTGAGACCATTCCGACACAGTCGCGAAAAATGACGTAATTGCACTCGGCGCTATTTTTGTTTCCGATCAACCTGTCAAATTTCAGTCCATTCCGACACAGTCGCGGAAAATGACGAAATTGCCACCGGCGCGATTTTTGTTTCCGATCAACTTGTCAAATTTTACCCCATTCCAACACAGTCGCGAAAAATGAATAAATTGCCCCCGGCGCGATTTTTTGTTTCCGATCAACCTGTCAGATTTTATCCCATTCCGACACAGTCACGAAAAATTACGAAATTGCCCCTGGCGCTGTTTTTGTTTCCGATCAACTAGTCAAATTTTAGTCCATTCCGACAGTCGCGAAAAATAACGAAATTGCCCCCGACGCTATTTTTGTTTCCGATCAACCAGTCAAATTTTAGCCCATTCCGACACAGTCGCGAAAAATGGCGAAATTACTCACGGCGCGGTTTTTGTTCACGATAAACCTGTCAAATTTTAGACCATTTCGACACAGTCGCGGAAAATGACGAAATTGCCCACGACGCGATTTTTGTTTCCGATCAACCTGTCAGATTTCAGCCCTTTCCGACACAGTCGCGAAAAATGACGAAATTGCCCCCGGCGCGATTTTTGTTTCCGATCAACCAGTCAGATTTTAGCCAATTCCGACACAGTTGCGAAAAATGACTAAATTACACACGGTGCGATTTTTCTTCCCTATCAACCTGTCGAATTTGAGACCATTCCGACACTGTCGCGAAAAATGACGAAATTGCCACCGGTGCGATTTTTGTTTCCGATCAACCTGTCAAATTTCAGGCAATTCCGACACAGTCGAGAAGAATGACGAAATTAAATCCGGCGCAGTTTTTGTTCCCGATCAACCTGTCAAATTTGAGACCATTCAGACACAGTCGAGAAAAATGACGAAATTTCCCCCTGCGCGGTTTTTGTTTCCGATCAACCATTCGAATTTTAGGTAATTTCGACACAGTCGCGAAAAATGACTAAATTACACCCGGCGCGATTTTTGTTCACGATCAACCTGTCAAATTTGAGACCATTCCGACACAGTCGCGAAAAATGACGAAATTGCCCCCGGCGTGATTTTTGTTTCCGATCAACCTGTTAAATTTCAGTCCATTCCGACACAGTCGCGAAAAATGACGAAATTGGCCCCAGCGCGATTTTTGTTTCCGATCAACCAGTCAAATTTTAGCCCATTCCGACACAGTCGCGAAAAATGACGAAATTGCCCCCGGCGCGATTTTTGTTTCCGATCAACCAGTCAAATTTTATCCCATTCCGACATCGTCGCGAAAAATGACGAAATTGCCCCCGACGCGATTTTTGTTTCCGATCAACCTGTCAAATTTCAGGCCCTTCCGACACAGTAGCGAAAAATGACGAAATTGCCCCTGGCGCGGTTTTTGTTTCCGATCAACTAGTCGAATTTTAGCCTATTCCGACACAGTCGAGAAAAAAGACGAAATTGCCGCCGGCGCGATTTTTGTTTCCGATCAACCTGTCAAATTTCAGCCCATTTTGACACAGTCGCGAAAAATGACAAAATTGCCCCCGGCGCGATTTTTGTTTCCGATCAGCCTGTCAAATTTTAGCCCATTCCGACACAGTCACGAAAAATGACGAAATTGCCCCTGGCGCGATTTTTGTTTTCGATCAACTAGTCGAATTTTAGCCTATTCCGACACAGTCGAGAAAAAAGACGAAATTGCCGCCGGCGCGATTTTTGTTTCCGATCAACCTGTCAAATTTCAGCCCATTTCGACACAGTCGCGAAAAATGACAAAATTGCCCCCGGCGCGATTTTTGTTTCCGATCAGCCTGTCAAATTTTAGCCCATTCCGACACAGTCACGAAAAATGACGAAATTGCCCTGGCGCGGCTTTTGTTTCCGATCAACCAGTCAAATTTTAGCCCATTCCGACACAGTCGCGAAAAATGGCGAAATTACACCCGGCGCGATTTTTGTTCACGATCAACCTGTCAAATTTGAGACCATTCCGACAGATTCGCGAAAAATGACGAAATTGCCCCCGGCACGATTTTTGTTTCCGATCAACCTGTCAAATTTCAGCCCATTCCGACACAGTCGCGAAAAATGACGAAATTCCCCCCGGCACGATTTTTGTTTCCGATCAACCTATCAAATTTCAGCCCATTCCGACATAGTCGCGAAAAATGACGAAATTGCCCCGGCACGGTTTTTGTTTCCGATCTACCTGTCAAATTTTAGCCCATTCTGACACAGTCGCGAAAAATGAAGAAATTGCCCCCGGGGCGATTTTTGTTTCCGATCAATCAGTCAAATTTTAGCGGATTCCGACACCATCGCGAAAAACGACGAAATTGCCCCCGGCGCGATTTTTGTTCCCGATCAACCTGTCGAATTTGAGACCATTCCGACACGGTGGCGAAAAATGACGAAAAATTGCCCCCGGCGCGATTTTTGTTCCCGATCAACCTGTCGAATTTGAGACCATTCCGACACGGTGGCGAAAAATGACGAAAAATTGCCCCCGGCGCGATTTTTGTTTCCGATCAACCTATCAAATTTCAGCCCATTCCGACACGGTCGCGAAAAATGACGAAATTGCCCCCGGCGCGGTTTTTGTTTCCGATCTACCTGTCAAATTTTAGCTCATTTCGACACAGTCGCGAAAAATGGCAAAATTACACCAGGCGCAGTTTTTGTTCTCGATCAACCTGTCAAGTTTGAGACCATTCCGACACATTCGCGAAAAATGACGAAATTGCCCCCGGTACGATTTTTGTTTCTGA
>NW_019266240.1:0-7919 GCF_002742605.1 Olea europaea var. sylvestris
TCATACCCAATCTAATCTCACCACAGGGAGGCGAATGATGGAGCTCTTCGGCAAAAGGTAGGATTTGAGATTCAGAGGCAGTGTCATCGTATTTTGGTTGGTGGGCTTGTGCGAGTGTAGGGGTGAAAGGAAGAATAACACAGTGGTGGTGGTGGTATGTGTGTGTATCATTACATGTGCTGCACCTCCATTTTGCTAATTTCTTTTGCTGTCTTTTGTCGGTCCATGACTTTCAACTACTAGATTGTTTCAAATAGTTTTACATTTAGTCTTGGCATTTTGTCATTCCACTTTCCATTAGATGAATTCTCCTATGTCCAGAGTGGGTAGATTAATTGTTTTTAAAATTGAATCGTGTCTAACAATTATGAATTCCCTTGGTCGAGATCGACTGTGAACATGTGACCAAAATTGGATTAGTTCAGATCAGATTTTAAAAGCCAAAAATTTGATTTATTAGATCAACTAGGTGGATTTTGAGATTGCAAGCAATGTAGATGAAGAAGAAAGCAATAGGAAGGCAATGTAGAAGGTTTGCAATGTCGATGAAGAAGAAATCAGTAGCAGTTAAATAACCACCTCGTTTTTTGATGAGATGTGCATCAAAAATTCAAGAGAAATTGTGTGATTTTTGACTAATAGAAATGTTGTGGGTTGTGCCAAGGAAAATTAGTGTTTGCGACCAGCTAATTGTTTGATTTGTGACATTACATGTAATTTTGATCAATTGATTGTGTTGTATGCGACTGTGACCTTGAGTAATTGTGACCTATAAATTGTATGATACGTGATTGTGACTTATTTAATTTCAATTATAGGTCAAAAAATTTATTCAAGATTAATTTTTGAAATTTTTCTCGGGTTCAAAGATCATCATCATTATTATTTTTAAAATTGATCACATTTTGTGATTTCTTATCAAATTTTATGACCTATATTTTAATTAAACGGATCATGATTGCAATATAACATAATTTATTTTTACGATCACATACTAGTCACAAGCTACACAAGGCCACAAACGCAAGGACACAATTTGTAGATCATAATTATAAATTTGTCACAAATTACCAAATTAACTGGTTACAATCACTCTTAATTTAGCCCGACACCACCCAAATCATTAGCACCATTTCAAATCCACAACCAACAGCCACTTCTACCTCAAAGCCACCACCATCTCCACCTCCAAGTCACCACTACACCTCAAATCCACCATCACCATCACCTTCTCCTCCAGTTCACTTTCAATACTAATAAATATAATTAAATAATGCGTTTTAATCATTCAAACTAAGCAATAAAAATTTAGTCAACAATAAATACAAAATTTATGGTGACAGTCACATTTTTGTTACAAAATCGCACATTGTCGCAATCACATACCACAAAATTTATGGCCAGAAATTTCGTATTAAGTTATGATTCACACAATTAACAGTTTCACAAAAATTATTAGTCGCAAAGTGCAAACCACATTTCAATGGTCATAATCACTTTTCATTTCACCCTACCTCACTCCACTACGTTCGGCACCATCTCCAATCCACCACCACGATCCAAAATACTATTCAACAATTTCTTAAAAAAGTTAGGTGGTCATATTTTGTGACATTGGATAAAATTATGCCCTATAATCTATATAGATATGTCACAGTCACAATAACACATAATTTGTGTCCACAGTCACGTGTCAGACACAAATTAAACAAGGTCACAGTCACAAAGACATAATTGTAAGTTCCACAATTACAAATTTAGTTACAAATTACACATTTTTATAGGTCAAAAATCATTTATCGATCACAAATTATCAATTATTGGTCACAACTCATTTACCAATCACATATTATTAAATTAATTGATCACAACTTATTCATTATCAAATATTAATAAATTAATTGGTCACAACTTATTTATCTATCACAAATTATAAATTAATTGATTGATCACAAAGACACAAATTTGAGATCACAACTATAAATTTAACCACAGGCCATGTCACGTATTATCTATTGATCACGAATCACTCATTTTATTAATCACAATTGCCCAAAAAAACTCTTATATACCATTATACTATTTATAAACATACAAGTCACTTTTTATTGATAAATTTCGAATGATCCACAAGTACTACGCACTTATATACCACTTATTTTTACTTGTTGATAATTTAAAATGTTATGTTTGACCAACGTGGTTGCTACCTATTTATGAATATATGCCCCCAGGGTACATCTCCAAGTGATAAAAGGGGAGGGTGGAGAAATTCAGCTTTGCTTGAGGCTGTCGTGTCAAGGGTTCGAATCCTAAAATATGGATTTGGCTCTTGGGTAAGTGCAAGTGTACAAACAGCCTTCCACCCTGTGCCCTTGAAGGCATAACCTGCGATTTACCTCTCTCACGATACTCTAGGGTAGGGGCGGTGAGGGACCCTTAAGGTTGGGGTTCAACCTTTATTTATGAATATATAACCTATATAATAAAGTTAAACTAGCTTTGATTGTCATCTTTTCTCGAGGCTCTTGATAGCCGTACTTCGGATGTAAGGAATATCTGAGAAGCAATATTGTGAAATCACGTAATCTTTAAGTATCATCCTGTAAAATATTTATGATAGTTTTTAAGTTATTTTTTGTTTGGCATTGGCTCAGTTATATGATGGTATTGGATTTGAAAATGTTAGAAGTTGGAGAGCCTATTTGATGAAGTGGGGAACAAAATTATTACCTTGTAATTTTCAAAATAGGTGTCATAAAAGCTTTAATTGTCCAATTAAAGTATACGAGGTTTCACGATACTCCTATGGACTTACTAACTCGAGTAAAAAAGGTGCAAGCGTAAAGTATAGACTGAATAAGTAACATATTTATTCTCCATAAAAGGATAATACAATTTATAAGGGTTAGATCCCTAAAATTCGATAATTCACCAAGCTCTTACTAGAAAATCATAGACACTCCATACGATCCTTTTCACATGCACGGAATCACCACAATCTTAAATAATTTCTTTCACCAGTTAGAACCCCAAATTATAATATATATGGTTAGATGATGTTGGGAATCATGGGTTACCGGATTAAGCACCTAAGACATTATGTTCTTGTAGGACGCTAAACTTAATTATAGTGCATAAATATTGTAAAGCTTCACATAGATAGGTAGAAAATTCAATTCAAGCATATAAATCTTCCATAGTCCACAAACTAACACAAGCTCTCAAGTATATTCATCATAGACGACAAAACCATCCGATTCACACAAGCATGCAAATTTTGTCTACCATAATTCACACGAAATCAAATAATATCACACAAATATACAAACACAACTACCAAACAAAAAACAACAACAATTAACCCTGATGAGTCACCCCAAAACTTAAAGTATACATTGTCTTAAATGTGAAAATAAATACGTAGGAGGGTTAGAACTTCCCTGAGTACATCAATTTATGTCATTCCCATTGTCCTGGTGAGGTGATATGGGTTGGCTTTCTAGTCACGTTGTTGCCACAAACTTGAGAATCTCCCTACAAACAACACAACGAGAATGTTACGACAATA
This sequence comes from Olea europaea var. sylvestris, assembly GCF_002742605.1. NCBI lineage: Eukaryota > Viridiplantae > Streptophyta > Magnoliopsida > Lamiales > Oleaceae > Olea > Olea europaea. The sequence goes on from NW_019266240.1 coordinate 3,572, forward strand.
AAATAAACTATCATAAAATTAAAAACTAAGTAATGCGAATGTGATAGAATTTGGGTTGTCACCTAAGAAGTGCTTTTTTAAAGTCTTTAGCTGAACTTTTAGCCATGATTGATCATGGAGGATTGAATCAAGTTATTCATCCTTGCATTTTGTACAATTTCATTAATACACCCTTTCTTTGCTCTCTAAATTTTGATATTGTCATTCACATTTCTACTAAGAAGTCCACCAAAATTTGATTTTCTTTTCTAACAGCTTTGTTGATCATGTGGCTCTTTTTCATCAATTCTACAGCAAACTTTGACATTCGGAGATTGGTCATATTTGGTGTAAATATTGAATATCATTTACTTGTCCTCCACCCTCAATATTAGCCCACCATTCTCCATGTAAATCAGGGTTCAAGCTGTTGCTAAGAATGACCAATATAACTAAAATGTCTCGATCTTCTGGTATGTTCAACACTTTGAAGCCCACAAGAAATATTAAATTCCTACTTTTATGAGTACATATTCAACTTTGCCGTGTGGTCTTGAAATTGTTCTATTGGCTAGTTATAGCATTATTGATGTTGATTTAACTTTAACAATCCCAATTTCCTATAAATAAAATATAACATTAGATTTATACTAGCACTTGTATCACACAATGCATAAATAGAACAAGAATTTCCAATTGAAATAGGTAAAGTAAAACCTTTTGGATCTTTCAACTTGGGAAGCAATTTGTTCTACACTCTTCCATTACTTTGCTCAATTAATGCCACAATTTCAAACTCCGAAATATTTCTTTTCTTTGTCAACATCTTTTTCAAAAATTTTGTGTAGTTTGAAATTTGTAATATCGCATTAATGAATGGAATATTCATCTGGAGCTTATTGAAAACATCAAGAAAATTTTCAAATTTTGTATCTTGTTTATTCTTCTTGAACTTTTAAGGAAAATGAATGGAAAGTACATAAGTCTTGACTAGACTTGGTGCTTTGGTAGTAGAAATTTCTGTACTTTCTTCATTCTCAATTGATATTGGTGCATATTTTTCTTCCATTTAGCTTCATCAACGCCTTCCTGGTCATCTTTTCTTTTTGGTCATTTCGCAGTAATCTTTCGTAATTGTATCCCACTCCTTATAGTTATCGCATGAATATTTTGCTCCATTGACTTCTTCGAAGTCTTTAGGCGAGTGGAAGTGGAGTACATATGCTTTAACTTTTATAGTGCCAGTTGAGGATCATTTTTCACTATTCTTATTTCAATCACCTGCTCCTCAAGATCTGTCATTGTGTTACTTGACAATTATCTTTGTCGACGTTCTGCAAGTTATTGAGCTGTCAGACCAATTTTTGTTTCCAACTTCTTGATAAATGCTTGCTAATTTTGAAAATTAGTATCAATTTGTTGGAATACTTTGTCTGTTTTTTACACATATTAATGAAACATCTCACCTAAACTTGGGCTTCTCTCTTGCTGAAAATTATTTTCATACGTGTTGAAATTATGGTAACCATTTTGAATAAAGTTTACTTGTTCATCTAAAGAAGTAAGTATAAAGCAATTTTCTATAGCGTGATTTCTCCTACAATTCTCATATATTGAATTGATCATCATTGCATTTGCTCCATGTGTTTGCAATTTTACAAGTAACTCTACCTGCTTTGTTAAAGCAGCAATTTGTGCATTAGTAGATATTGTACTGTCTAGTTCATAAATTTTAGCTGTCTTCTTTGGTATCATTCTTTCTAATGAGAGCATTGAATGTGTAGTGGCAACTCAAACAAATCCATGCATTGTTGTACTGATTTTTCTATATTGATCCACAGCAGAGGTACTTACCTGAAATTCTGACAGTGTTGAAATTTCAGCGTAAAAGTATTACACTTGATTTCCTATGGTGATCCTATGATTTGGACACTTTCTCATGAGCTCCTTGAATCTGTTCTATGCCTTGTGATAGTTCTTCCCATCTCTCTATTAAAAGGTTTGATTTTTCAATCTTAATTTTGCTATTTTAGCTGGTGGAAAAAATTTGTTGCAGAATTTTTTAGTTAGTTATTCCCATATAGTAATGCTTTCATGAGATTTGTCATCTAACCATTCTAATGCAGCATCTCTCGATGTATATGGAAACAATCGCAATTTAATAGCATCTTTATTAACCTTTGGAACTTGAAAATTTTGACAATTTTTCAGAAATCTGGAAATATGTATGTTCGAATTTTCATGAGGTGGCCCATAGAATTGGAAAATATTGGTAGTCAAATTGATCCAATCTGCTCTTTCTGAAAATTATTCACCCCAAAATCTGGATACATAATATTGGAGCGTGCGGGTGCTGCTATAGGTGTAAGAAATATTGAGACTAACAAATCTCCTTTGTTCATTTCCCCTCTCTCATGCTACTGATCCGATGATGCTGCTACTCTTATGCCACTTATTCAATTGGCTGAATAGAAATAGGAATATTTTGATCATCGATCATTTGATGTTGTTTTTTTGTTAGTGTTCTTTGCTTTTTCATCTGAAAGTATGTTTTATTTTCGAATCAAACGGTTCAAAATTGTCGCCTTGAATACGAAGTATACAACGAACACTTTTTATCTATAAATAAAAGAAAATAAACAAATCAACTAAGAGTTAAAAATAAAATAATTTAAGACTAAAAGTAAATAGTCCCCGACAACAACATGAAAAACTTGTTGTCGATTTTTATATCCTACAGGTATATAGATCGTAACAAATAATATAATGGACCTTTGATTTCGAATTATTGTTCTCACGAAGACTATACTTTAACACTTAATCTAATATTTCTAACTTTTGTTTGATCAAACAAAGAAAGAATTGCGATTTGTTGTGATTTTTATTTAAGTAGTTATGCACACAAAGAATTATTTAGAATTCAAATATAGAATAGATATTGGGACAGATCCATTTCACCTATTGATCATCCTTAAGTTTTAAATCAAGACTCATAATCTAATGTAGTGTTCGATCGAATTCTTCTATTGTATTCAACTTATCCCTTTCGAGTTCTCATTGGGCCTATTTAACTAATTCAATTTCATATCTCTATGTGAATCAACTTTAGTTAAACGAAAGGTTGGTTCTAAGAATTCATATATGATCGTAATAATTACTATATGGTCTAAATCTCAAACTCACCTCTCGATTTGTAAAAAAATTTGCAAAATAATCAGATTAGTGATCAAGTAATTTGGTGCATTAAACTTAAGTAAAATCAACACATGTACGATAAAAGAACAAGAATCTTGAATAAAAGAAATAAAGGGTCCCAAGAAGATTACATTATTTGCCTTAATATAAGGTTTAATTACTCATGATAGAGATGTAGAGAAGTTAATGAATCTTGCACCAAGTTTCTCTTCTCGTTTCAAATCTTGATTTCAAACTCTTGAATTGCTATTTTTTGCTCTGTAATTCTAAAATAGTGTTCTATGTTTCTCAATGTGTGGAATCCCTTTTAAAGTATTCAATTCTTATATTTATATACCCTTCATGTCATCCCCAAATTTAGAGTCTTTATGGGCTTTTCATCAACCTAAATGATGTAACCTTAAAACAGGCGACGCAGTGCCTCAGCGCTAGGGATAGCACTTGGGCGCTATGAGTGTGGCGCCTAGGCATTAACTCTCTGTCCAAATTTGCTTCTCTCACTATTTGTAGTGCTTGGGCGCTAACTTGTTGTCCCAAAACTTGTCTTTGGCTCGTTTGTTTACTTTACCATCATTTATACATCACTTCTCTTAACCTTTAAAACAACACTAGTAAATACATTATAATGTTCTATTCTCGTAAGATCTAACAAATAATCAAGTTAAAATTATGTATAATTTATGAGTAAAAACATACTCATCAACATGCAAAAATTTATAAATGTGATACAAATGAATGAGTGCAAGCTCAAATGAGTGGATAACATATGTAATTGTTTCATGTAAAGAGACTTGCTAATAAAACAATACATGTTCATACATTATAACCATCAAATCGAAAAATCTTGAAATGCAATAACAATCATAAAAAAATAGCAATCTGTAATATTAAAACACTAAAATATCCATATACATGTACATATCAACCAATATTCATTCACATAAATATCCACGTAGCGATCCCTCATGAAACTTCATTGGGGGAAATTGAATTATATAAAATCAATCATCTATATTTATTTTCCCTCGCCTTTCAATCTTCTTGATTTGTCATTACATATGTTATTGTTGGAAAAATTGGCCGACTTTGGAACGAGTTTTGAGTGGGACCCGGTTGTTCAATTTGGAAGATGAAAGTTGATTTGTGTTCTCCTCCGTGAGTACATCGAAATCAT
>NW_019266241.1:0-3306 GCF_002742605.1 Olea europaea var. sylvestris
TGCTGAGAATGCCCTGATACAGTATCCTACGTGGTCCCTAATGATGCCTCCACCACTTGCAAATCCATCTTTGACGCATCCATTAGTGTTGATCTTGTAGGATCCAACTGTTGGAGTGCGCCAAACAACCATAATAGGTGGTGGTGGGAGAGGACGGGTCAAAGAAATGCCAAAAAAAGGTGCAAGTGTCACATCTCCTTGCCAATGCTCAACTCGGAATAGTCCTCCCATATGAAGAAAGGAGATCATGCGGTAGACCCTCCAAATAATACGTCTGGACACCAAACGAATACCTCTATGCTTCGCATCATTCCTCTCAGTCCATAGAAACCAAAATATCAGTAGAGGAATGATAATACGAATGTATCCACGGTAAACGTGCTGTCCAGAATACAGCCATCTCTGGAACCTCTGTCTGACCCCCTCCCCTGAAGTCATAGGTATCTGAAAGATGTCTCCAAAGTGCTGCCATACCTGGTCGGAGATGCTGCTGCTCGTGAAAATATGATTGATGGTCTCAATCTCGGAACAACACTGACAACGAGAAGCCAACTGACATCCAATTCTCCTCTGAATAACAACATCTACTGGAATGAGATCCTACCACAGTCTCCAGCAGAAGAATGAAATAGTGGTAGGCAAGATAGAGCTCCACAGCAGTCGATATGAGTCCTGAGGCTGGCGAACCGAACGGACTAGTTGCCATGCTGATTTGATGGTAAAGTCACCATCCGAAGTAATTTTCCAAACAATTCGGTCCGTGGCATCTGCACATAAAGGTATCGCCCCTATTTGTTCCGCCATGTGAGAAGGAAGGGCCTGTAATAACCATCCAAAATCCCACCCAGTGTCGTCAAAAAAATCCTGTACCCTCGCAGATGTGTGCTGTCTGTGGGGAAATAGGGATGCCAACGTGGACTCGCCCATCCAACAATCATGCCAGAAGAAAATCTGACCGCTTCCAAGGTGCCAAGCAATGTGTGGATCCGTCCGTGGTCCAACTGATTTCAGCCTCTTCCAGGTAGGAGAAGCTGAACTGGGAACTGCTGCAAGTAAAGGATGCGTCCCCTTACAATACTTGCCCAGTAAAAACTGAGCCCAAAGTGACCTTTGAGATCGAAACAGCCACCAGAGCTTCATGGAGAAGGTGTCCACCACATCCTGTAATCTCCTAAAGCCGAGGCCTCCCTCATCAGTAGGAAGGCAAATCGCCTTCCAACTCCTCCAATGTAGACGTCGTGCTTGATCCTTAGAATCCCATAGAAATCGGGCAAAGATGCTCTCAAGTTTCTTCAGCACTGCCTTGGGCGGCTGCATAATCTGAAGAAGATGTAAAGGTATGGAAGAAAGTACTGACCTCAGTAATGTAATACGACCCCCAGGCGATAGTAATCGTGAGGCCCAACCTGATATCCTATTCCTTATCTTCTGGATAAGGTCATCATAAAGGAAGCTCCTCTTAGTCCCCTTGAATAAGGGGACACCCAAATAAGTGAAAGGCTGCTGCTGATGTCTGAAGCCAGTCAAAATCTCTAGTCGTCTGATCTGACTAGTGGATGCCCGTCTGGATAGTATAATACCGCTCTTGTCTCTATTCACCAATTGGCCAGAAACTCCTTCATAGTGCTCCAAGCAGTCTAAGACCCTCCTGATAGACTGTTTCTGACCGTTGGCAAAGATGATCATATCATCAGCAAATGAGAGATGTGAGACAAGAGTACTACCTCCATGTTGATAACACATACTGGGATACTGCTGAAACCTCTGAGTGAGCAAGCGTGAGAAGTAGTCTGCTGCAATGATGAACAAGGATGGGGAGATAGGATCACCCTGTCTCAGTCCTCGTGAGGAGGGAAAGAAACCCCATGGGCGGCCATTTAGGAGTACGGGGAAACGACACTCCGAAACGCACCGCCTGATTCTGTCAATCCAGATCTGATCAAATCCAAATGCCTCCAATACAGAATAAATGAAGCCCCAGTCCATGCGATCATATGCTTTAGCCATGTCTAACTTCAGCATAGTGTTTTCCCCTCGCACTCTATCATCTAAAGTGTAGAGAAGCTCCTGAGCCAATAAAACATTATCTCCAATCAGACGGCCTGGGATGAAACCACTCTGTGGAGAGGAAATAATGCGCGGTAGCAGTGTACTCAATCGAGTGTTCAAAAGCTTAGTAATAATCTTATTGAACACTGTGCATAAACTGATTGGTCTGAATTCAGTCCATCTGTAAGCACCATCCTTCTTAGGTAGCAAGACAATAGAAGTAGCAGCAAAACCCCGTGGAAGATGACCACCATCAAAGAAATCCAATACCGCCCTGTAAACATCCTCCTGAATGATATCCCAGCAATGCTGGAAGAATAGGGATGAGAAGCCATCCGGACCAGCGACACTGTCAGCATTAATACTGAAAACTACCTCCCGTACCTCATGAATCAAAGGGGGGCGATTTAGTGCCAGATTATCGTCCGCCGTCAATAGCCTCGGAATGACATCAGAACGGATGTGGTCCAAGGGTTGCGGAGGAGTAGATAAGAGATCCTGGTAGAAAGCAACAGCCGAGGTCTAAATATCAGTAGGAGTAGTTAACACTTTCCCCGCCTATGTCCTGATAGACCTGATATGCGATTTCATCCTACGCCCCTGAACCATCGCATGAAAATATCGAGTATTGTGATCACCCTCACATGCCCAACGTGAACCGGCCTTTTGCTTCCAAAAGCCCTCCTCAATAGATAAGGTCCGGTTCAAAACTGCCTAGGCCTGATGTAGTAAGTTACGGTGCTCCGGTGTAGGATCTCTATCATATATTATCTCAGCCTCATCAACCCCGACCTCAGTATTGCGCATCCGCTGGAAAATATCTCCAAATACATGTCGGTTCCACTAGCGCAGACCCTGTTTCAGCCTGAAGAACTTCTCCCAAAGAGCGGTCATCCCTGTGAGATGAGTAGGGAGCGACCACTTCTGGGAGACAAAGGCTAAAAAATCATGGTGCTTGGTCCAAACATTGAGGAATCTGAACGGTCTAGGCCCCAAATCATCATCAGAAACCCACTGAAGCAGTAAAGGAGAGTGATCGGATGAAGTCCGATTCAAGTATCTCACTGTAAGCTGTCGACAAAAAGCTGTAGCTGTAGAATTAATAAGTACCCTATCCAATCTCTTTCTAACCCGACCATTAGTCCAAGTATATCGGTTTCCAATGAAACCCGCATCCTCTAAACCACAGTCTAACATCATATCAGAGAAAGCAGTAGTGCCACAATTACGGGTATTATGACCAGTGCGCTCTCCATC
>NW_019266241.1:3352-6618 GCF_002742605.1 Olea europaea var. sylvestris
GGAGTCAAATAGATAGCATGCGCTAGTCTGGGATCCTCAACTCTAACGTGAAGAAACTGGGGATGATCAACAATAACAGTAACATTAGTCCCCGAATTCCAGAAAAACCAGATCTTATTCGATTCATTCTGAGCTCCCATGTCGAAGCGCAGATAGCGTCGTGTATATGCAAAATTCTGCCGCAGAACAAAAGGCTCCAATAGAACTAGAAGATAAACCTGATGAAGCTGTATAAGTTTCTTCAGGCGCCGACGAGTAGCTACACTAGCTACACCTCTCACATTCCAAATGATGGCATTCATAGGGAAGGAGAATGTGAGGAGGTATCATGTGACTGACTCTGAGTGATCCTTCTGCTCGGATGTGGAGTATCAGTAGCCCGTGGGTGTCTCTTTCGAACAACTGGGATAAATCCATCTTCCTCTGTCCTCTCATCCAAACCCACCAAGTCATCAGAAGAAGATCTTCGAAAAGGTCCCTGCTGGTGAACCTCAATCTGAGGTGAGCCCTCTGTATCTGAATGCGCTGACTGCAAAGATGGAATAGATGGCTCCACATTCTGATGACAAATAGGAGGAGAAGAAGTGGAAATAGGTGCCTGAGCCCTACCCGGTGCCGGGCCTGGAATGTAAGAAGCTCTGCTGACTGTGTCTGCTGTAGAATTCTGTGTCTGTGGCCTCTTCAACATCTCATCCAACATAGGATCATAAAATGGAGTGATAGGTGGACTGATAGCCTGAGCAGGAGCTGAAGGAGTGGTAGACATAACTGGATCTACAACACTGATAACTGGTAAGGCTGTAGCAGAGGGAGGAGCAATTGGAGGAACAGATGGCTGGGTCTGAGCATGTGAGCTAGTGCTAGTAGGTAATGGGACTGATGTGATGATAGTGGACACAGAAAGCGAAATCTGAACTCCAGATGTGCTAGCATCGTGTTGCCTCTTCTGATCTCTCTGAACTGAGTCCATCGCTTAGGAGGCTCAATAAGGACCTCCTTTCCTTTACCCTTATCCTTGGCCATCTCTATAGTAGGCTTAAGAAAAGGGTCAACAACTAGAGCAGGTGGTGGTGCAGGGCGGTAATGCTTCTCAGTATGACCAAAATGTCTGCACCGAAAACAGTAATCTGACTTCTTCTCATACACAACTGTTTGCCAATATCCTCCACACTTTTCACGCTGAATCCAAATCCTATCTGGAAGCTTATACTCCAAATTGACCTCAATGCATACCCGTGCCTCACTGGGTCGTCGTAAATCTGAAGTGGCCTCATCAATACGTAATGGGAGTCCAATGGCCTTAGCTAGGACAAACAAACTACTCTTTGCCCGAAAGTGAATGGGCAATAATGGGAATGAAACCCAAACAGGGACAATAGGAGTCTCATGCCTAGGATTAAAGCTGGGCGTCCACTTAAAAATGCGCATGAGACAGCCATCGATGTACCAAGAGGGCTTGAGAAATAGGCGTGAGTAATCATCCTCATGTGCCAAGTGTATTAGAATATGAGTCGCATCAATAAGTCCGATCATATAATCACCACAAAAACCAAATTTTTGAAAGCTATCACGTACCTTAATCATGGAGGGCTTGCGACGTGAGAATTTGCCAACAAGAGTAAATTTATATGGTTGAAGAAGTGCAGGACAGAAAATTAACAAAGAAAAACCACACCAGGGGGCAATTTTGTCATTTGGCGCGACGGTGTCGAATGGGCCGAAATTTGGCAGGTTGATTGGAAATGGCCCATGAATTGGAGTCGTGGCATAGAAATGGGATCACGGGATTTTAGCCAGATTCCTTCGTTTTGAACTCCGAATAATTAATTTCCTTATTAATTATGTCGGGTCGATGAAGTGTTGGACAGAAAATTAACAAAGATAAACCGCACCAGGTGTGATTTTGTCATCTGGCGCGACGCTGTCGGAATTGGCCGAAATTTGGCAGGTTGATTGGAAACGACCCGCGAAACTGGACTCGGGGCACAAACCCGAGATAACGGGATTTTAGCCAAATTCCTTCGTTTGGGCCTCCGAAAAATAATTTCCTTATTAATTATGTCAGGTTGAAGAAGTGTTGGACAGGAAATTAACAAAGCAAAACCGCACCAAGGGCTATTTTTTCATCTTTAGCGACGATGTCGGAATGGGCCAAAATTTGGCAGGTTGATCGGAAACGGCCCTTGAAATTGGACTCAGGCCACAGACCCGGGATAACGGGATTTTAGCCAAATTCCTTCGTTTGGGAATCCGAATAATTAATTTCCTTATTAATTATGTCAGGTTGAAGAAGTGCTCGACAGAAAATTAACAAAGAAAAATCTCACCAGGGACAATTTTCCCATTTGGCGTGACGGTGTCGAATGGGCCGAAATTTGGCAGGTTGATTGTAATCGGCTTGCGAAATTGGACTCGGGGCACGGACCCAGGATCACGGGATTTGAGCCAAATTCCTTCGTTTGGGCATCCGAATAATTAATTTCCTTATTAATTATCTCAGGTTGAGAAGTGTTGGACAGAAAATTAACAAAGATAAATCGCACCCGGGGCAATTTTCTCATTTGGCGTGACGGTGTTGGAACGGGCCGAAATTTGGCAGGTTGATTGGAAAAGGACCGAGAAATTGGACTCGGGGCATAGACCCGGGATCATGGGATTTTAGCCAAACTCCTTCGTTTGGGCCTCCGAATAATTAATTTCTGTATTAATTATGTCAGGTTGAAGAAGTGCTGGACAGAAAATTAACCAAGAAAAACCGCTCCAGGGGCAATTTTATCATTTGTCGCGACAGTGTCGGAATTGGCCGAAATTTGGCAGGTTGATTGGAAAAGGCCCGTGAAATTGGACTCAGGGCACAGACACGTGATCATGGGATTTTTGCCAAATTCCTTCGTTTGGGCCTCCGAATAATTAATTTCTGTATTAATTATGTCAGGTTGAAGAAGTGCTGGACAGAAAATTAACCAAGAAAATCGCTCCAGGGGCAATTTTATCATTTTTCGCGACAGTGTCGGAATTAGCCGAAATTTAGCAGGTTGATTGGAAACGGCCTGCGAAATTGGACTCAGGCCACAAACACGGGGTCACGGGATTTTAGCCAAATTCCTTCGTTTGGGCCTCCGAATAATTAATTTCCTTATTAATTATGTCCGTTTGAAGAAGTGTTGGACAAAAAATTAAGAAAGATAAACCACACCAAGGGCAATTTTGTCATTTGGCACGACGGTGTCGGAATTGGCCAAAATTTGGCAGGTTGATTGGAAACG
>NW_019266241.1:6746-7913 GCF_002742605.1 Olea europaea var. sylvestris
AACAAAAACCGCGCCGGGGGCAATTTCGCCATTTTTCTCGACTGTGTCGGAATTGGCAGAAATTTAGCAGTTTGATCTGAAATAAAAATCGCGCCGGGGGCAATTTCGTCATTTTTCTCGACTGTGTCAGAATGGGCTCAAATTGGACAGGTTGATCGGGAACAAAAACCGCGCCGGGTGTAATTTCGTCATTTTTCGCGGCTGTGTCGGAATTGGCTAAAATTTAACTGGTTGATCGGAAAAAAAACCGCGTCGGAGACAATTACGTCATTTTTTCTTGACTGTGTCGAAATTGGTTGAAATTTGGGAGTTTGATCGGAAATAAAAGTCGCGCCGGCGGCAATTTCGTCATTTTTCTCGACTGTGTCGGAATGGGCTCAAATTTGAAAGGTTTATCGGGAACAAAAATCGCGCCGGGGTAATTTCGTCATTTTTATCGACTCTGTCGGAATGGGCTCAAAATTTGACAGGTTGATCGGGAACAAAAACCGCGGTGGGTGTAATTTCGTCATTTTTCGCGACTGTGTCGGAATTGGCTAAAATTTGACTGGTTGATCGGATACAAAAACTGCGCCGGGGGCAATTTCGTCATTTTTCTAGACTGTGTTGGAATTGGCTGAAATTTGAAAGTTTGATCGGAAATAAAAATCGCGCCGGCGGCAATTTCGTCATTATTTCTCGACTGTGTCGGAATGGGCTCAAATTTGACATGTTTATCGGGAACAAAAACTGCGCCGGGGACAATTTCGTCATTTTTCTCGACTGTGTCGGAATTGGTTGAAATTTGGCAGTTGGATCTGAGATAAAAATCGCGCCGGGGGCAATTTCGTCATTTTTCTCGACTGTGTCGGAATGGGCTCAAATTGACAGGTTGATCGGGAACAAAAACTTCGCCGGGGGCAATTTCGTCATTTTTCTCGACTGTGTCGGAATTGGCTGAAATTTGGCAGTTTGATCGGAAATAAAAATCGCGCTGGCGGCAATTTCGTCATTTTTCTCGACTGTGTCGGAATGGGCTCAAATTTGACTGGTTTATCGGGAACAAAAATTGGGCAGGGCGTAATTTCATCATTTTTTGCGACTATGTCGGAATTGGCTAAAATTTGACTGGTTGATCGGAAACAAAAATCGCGCCGGGGGCAATTTCGTCATTTTTTCTCGACTGTG
>NW_019266241.1:25446-27027 GCF_002742605.1 Olea europaea var. sylvestris
TTATTAATTATGTCAGGTTGAAGAAGTGTTGGACAGAAAATTAACAAAGAAAAATCTCACCAGGGGCAATTTTGTCATTTTTCGCGATGGTGTCGGAATGGGCCGAAATTTTGTAGGTTGATTGGAAATGGCCCGCGAAATTGGACTCGGGGCACAGACCCGGGATCACGGGATATTAGGTAAATTCCTTCGTTTGGGCCTCCGAATAATTAATTTCCTTTTTAATTATGTCAGGTTGAAGAAGTGTTGTATAGAAAATTGACAAAGAAAAACCTCACCAGGGGAAATTTTGGCATTTTTCACGACGGTGTCGAAATGGGCCAAAATTTAGCAGGTTGATTGGAAATGGCCCGCGAAATTGGACTCGGGGCACAGACCCAGGATCACGGGATTTTAGCCAAATTCCTTCATTTGGATCTCCGAATAATTAATTTCCTTATTAATTATGTCATGTTGAAGAAGTGTTGGACGAAAAATTCACAAAGTAAAATCGTACCAAGGGCATTTTTTTCATTTTTAGCGACGGTATCGTAATGGGCCGAAATTTGGCAGGTCGATTGGAAATTGCCCGAGAAATTAGACTCGGTGCACAGACCCGGGATCACGGGATTTTAGCTAAATTCTTTCGTTTGGGCCTCCGAATAATTAATTTCATTATTAATTATGTCAGGTTGAAAAAGTGTTGGATAGAAAATTCACAAAGTAAAACCACACCAAGGGCAATTTTGTCGTTTTTTGTGATGGTGTCAAAATGGGCCGATATTTGAAAGGTTGATTGGAAACGGCCTGCGAAATTTGAATCAGGACACAGATCTGGGATCATGAGATTTTAGCCAAATTCCTTCATTTGGGTCTCCGAATAATTAATTTCCTTATTAATTATGTCTGGTTGAAGAAGTGCTTGACAGAAAATTAACAAAGAAAAACCGTACCAGGGGCAACTTTGTCATTTGGCGCGACGGTGTCGGAATGAGCCAAAATTTGGCAGGTTAATTTGAAACGGCCTGCGAAACTGGACTAGGGGCACAGACCTGTGATCACGGGATTTCAGCCAAATTTCTTCATTTGTGCATCCGAATAATTAATTTCCTTTTTAATTATGTCAGGTTGAAGAAGTGTTGGACCAAAAATGAACAAAGAAAAACCGCACAAAGGGCAATTTTGTCATTTGACGCGACGGAGTCGGAATGGGTCGAAATTTGGCAGGTCGATTGAAAACGGCCTCGAAATTGGACTTGGGGCACAGACCCGGGATCACGGGATATTAGCCAAATTCCTTCGTTTGGGCCCCTGAATAATTAATTTCCTTATTAATTATGTTAGGTTGAAGAAGTGTTGGACAGATAATTAACAAAGCAAAATCGCACCAGGGGCAATTTTGTCATTTTTCGCGACGGTGTCGGAATGGACCGAAATTTGGCTGGTTGATTGGAAACGGCCCGAGAAATTGGACTCGGGGCACAAACCTGAGATCACGGGATTTTAACCAAATTCCTTTGTTTGGGCCTCCGAATAATTAATGTCTTTATTAATTATGTCGGGTTGAAGAAGTGCTGGGCAAAAAATTAACAAAGAAAAACC
>NW_019266242.1:0-7903 GCF_002742605.1 Olea europaea var. sylvestris
TCACCAAAAATGATGAAATTGCTCCCAGTGCGGTTTTTGTTTCCGATCAACCTGTCTAATTTTAGCCCATTCCGACACCGTCGTGAAAAATGACGAAATTGCCCCCGGCACGATTTTTGATTCCGATCAACCTGTCAAATTTTAGCCAATTCCGACACAGTCATGAGAAATAATGATATTACCCCCGGCGCGATTTTTGTTCCCGATCAACCTGTTAAATTTGAGCACATTCCGACACCATTGCAAAAAATAACAAAATTGCCCCCAGCGCGGTTTTTGTTTCCGATCAACCTGTCAAATTTTAGCCAATTCCGACACAGTCGAGAAAAATGATGAAATTGCCCCCAGCGCGATTTTTATTTTCGATCAACCTGCCAAATTTCCGCCCATTCCGACACCGTCGCGAAAAATGACGAAATTGACCCCGAAACGATTTTTGTTCCTGATCAACCAGTCAAATTTGAGCCCATTCCGACACAGTCGCGAAAAATGACGAAATTGACCCCAGCACGATTTTTGTTTCCGATCAACCTGTCAAATTTCAGTCCATTCCGACACAGTCGAGAAAAATGACGAAATTGCCCCCGACGCGATTTTTGTTCCGATCAACCTGTCAAATTTTAGCCAATTCCGACACAGGCGCGAAAAATGACGAAATTGCCCCTGCGCGATTTTTGTTGCTGACCAACCTGTCAAATTTTATCCAATTCCGACACAGTTGCAAAAAATGACGAAATTCATCAGGTGCGGTTTTTGTTCCCGATCAACCAGTTAAATTTGAGCCCATTCCGACCTAGTCGCGAAAAATGACGAAATTGCCCCCGGCCCGATTTTTGTTTCCGATCAAGCTGTCAAATTTTAGCTCATTTCGACACAGTTGCGAAAAATGACGAAATTGCCCCCGGCGCGATTTTTGTTCCTGATCAACCTGTTAAATTTGAGCCCATTTCGAGACAGTCGCGAAAAATTGACGAAATTGATCCCGGCGCGATTTTTGTTTCCGATCAACCTTTCAAATTTCAGCCCTTTCCGACACGGTCGCGAAAAATGACGAAATTATCTCCGGCGCTGTTTTTGTTCCCGATCGACCTGTTAAATTTGAGCCCACTCCGACACAGTCGAGAAAAATGACGAAATTGCCCCTGGCGTGATTTTTGTTTCCGATCGGCCTATGAAATTTTAGACAATTCCGACACAGTTGCGAAAAATGACGAAATTCACCCGGCGCTTTTGTTGTTCCCGATAAACCTGTGAAATTTGAGCCAATTCCGACACAGGCGCGAAAAATGATGAAATTGCCCCCGGCGCGATTTTTGTTCCCGATCAACCTGTTAAATTTGAGCCCATTCAGACATAGTTGCGAAAAACGACGAAATTCACGTGACTCGATTTTTGTTCCCGGTCAACCTGTTGAATTTGAGCACATTCCGACACAGTCGCGAAAAATGACGAAATTGCCCCCGGCGTGATCTTTGTTCCCGATCAACCGGACAATTTTTAACCCATTCCGACACAGTCGCGAAAAATGACGAAATTGCCCCGGGCGCGATTTTTGTTTCCGATCAACCTGTCAAATTTTAGCCCATTCCGGCACAGTTGCGAAAAATGACGAAATTGCTCCCGGCGCGATTTTTGTTTTCGATCAACCTGTCAAATTTTAGCCAATTCCGACACAGTTGCGAAAAATGACGAAATTCACCCGGCGCGGTTTTTGTTGCCGATCAACCTGTGAAATTTGAGCCCATTCCGACACAGTCGCGAAAAATAACGAAATTGACCCCGGCGCGATTTTTGTTTCCGATCGACCTGTCAAATTTCAACCCATTCTGACACGGCCACGAAAAATAACGAAATTGCCCCCGACGGGGTCTTTGTTCACGATCAACCTGTCAATTTTAACCCATTCCGACACTGTCGAGAAAAATGACGAAATTGCCACGGGGCGATTTTTGTTTCCGATCAACCAGTCAAATTTTAGCCCATTCTGACATCGTCGCGAAAAATGACAAAATTGCCCCAGGCGCGATTTTTGTTTCCGATCAACCTGTCAAATTTTAGCCAATTTCGACACAGTTGCGAAAAATGACGAAATTCACCCGGCGCGGTTTTTGTTGCCGATCAACCTGTGAAATGTGAGCCCATTCCGACACAGTATCGAAAAATGAAGAAATTGCCCCGGCGCGATTTTTGTTTTCGATCAACATGTCAAATTTTAGCCAATTCCGACATAAGCGCGAAAAATGACGAAATTGCCCCCGGCGCGATTTTTGTTTCCGATCAACGTGTAAAATTTTAGCCAATTTCGACACAGGCGCGAAAAATGACGAAATTGCCCCTGGCGTGGTTTTTTTCCCGATCAACCCGTCAAATTTGAGCAGATTCCGACACAGTCGCGAAAAATGACGAAATTGACCCCGGCGCAATTTTTGTTTCCGATCAACCTGTCAAATTTCAGCCCACTCCGAAACAGTCGCGAGAAATGACGAAATTATCCCCGGCGCGATTTTTTTTCCGATCAACCAGTCAAATTTTAGCCCATTCCGACATCGTCGCGAAAAATGACGAAATTGCCCACGGCGCGAATTTTGTTTCCGATCAACCTGTCAAATTTTAGCCCATTCCGACACAGTCGCGAAAAATGACGAAATTATCCCCGGCGCGATTTTTTTTCCGATCAACCTGTCAAATTTCAGCCCATTCCGACACAGTCGAGAAAAATGACGAAATTGCCCCCGGCGCGATTTTTGTTCCTGATCAACCTGTTAAATTTGAGCCCATTCCGACACATTCGCGAAAAATGACGAAATTGCCCCCGGCGCGATTTTTGTTCCTGATCAACCTGTTAAATTTGAGCCCATTCCGACACATTCGCGAAAAATGACGAAATTGCCCCCGGCGCGATTTTTGTTCCTGATCAACCTGTTAAATTTGAGCCCATTCCGACACATTCGCGAAAAATGACGAAATTGCCCCCGGCGCGATTTTTGTTTCCGATCAACCTGTCAAATTTCAGCCCATTCCGACACAGTCGAGAAAAATGACGAAATTGCCCCCGACGCGATTTTTGTTCCGATCAACCTGTCAAATTTTAGCCAATTCCGACAAAGGCGCGAAAAATGACGAAATTGCCCCTGCGCGATTTTTGTTGCCGACCAACCTGTCAAATTTTATCCAATTCCGACACAGTTGCAAAAAATGACGAAATTCATCAGGCGCGATTTTTGTTCCCGATCAACCAGTTAAATTTGAGCCCATTCCGACCTAGTCGCGAAAAATGACGATATTGCCCCCGGCCCGATTTTTGTTTCCGATCAAGCTGTCAAATTTTAGCCAATTCCGACACAGTTGCGAAAAATGACGAAATTGCCCCCGGCGCGATTTTTGTTCCTGATCAACCTGTTAAATTTGAGCCCATTCCGACACATTCGCGAAAAATGACGAAATTGCCCCCGGTGCGATTTTTTGCCCGATCAACCAGTCAAACTTTATCCCATTCCGACAACATTGCAAAAAATGACGAAATTGCCCTTGGTGCAGTCTTTGTTCCCGATCAACCTGTCAATCTTTAACCCATTTCGACACCGTCGTGAAAAATGACGAAATTGCCCCAGGCGTGGTTTTTGTTTCCGATCAACCAGTCAAATTTTAGCCCATTCCGACAAAGTCGCAAAAAATGACGAAATTGACCTCAGCGCGATTTTTGTTTCCGATCAACCTGTCAAATTTCAGCCCATTCCGACACAGTCGCGAAAAATGATGAAATTATCCTCGGCGCGGATTTTGTTTAACCAGTCAAATTTTAGCCCATTCTGACATCGTCGTGAAAAATGACGAAATTGCCCTCGGCGCGATTTTTGTTTCCGATCAACCTGTCAAATTTAAGCCAATTCCGACACAATTGCGAAAAATGACGAATTTCACCGGGCGCGGTTTTTGTTCTCGATCAACCTGTTAAATTTGAGCCCATTCCGACCTAGTCGCGAAAAATGACGAAATTGCCCCCGGCGCAGTTTTTGTTTCCGATCAACCAATCAAATTTTAGTCCATTTCCACACAGTCGAGAAAAATGACGAAATTGCCCCGCAGCAATTTTTATTTTCGATCAACCTGCCAAATTTCAGCCCATTCCGACACAGTCACCAAAAATGATGAAATTGCACCCAGCGCGATTTTTGTTTCCGATCAACCTGTCTAATATTAGCCCATTCCGACACCGTCGCGAACAATGATGAAATAGCCCCCGGCACAGTTTTTATTTCCGATCAACCTGTCAAATTTTAGCCAATTCCGACACAGTCGCGAAAAGTGACGAAATTGCCCCCGGCGCAGTTTTTGTTCCCGATGAACCTGTCAAATTTGAGCCCATTCCGACACAGTCGCGAAAAATGACGAAATAGCCCCCGACGCGATTTTTGTTCCCGATCAACCTGTCGAATTTGAGCCCATTCCGGCACAGTTGCGAAAAATGACGAAATTGACCCCGGCGCGATTTTTGTTTCCGATCAACCTGTCAAATTTCAGCCCATTCCGACACAGTCTCGAAAAATGACGAATTTATCCCCGGCGCGATTTTTGTTTCCGATCGACTAGTCAAATTTTAGCCCATTTCGATATCGTCGCGAAAAATGACGAAATTGCCCCAGGCGCGATTTTTATTTCCGATCAACCTGTCAAATTTTAGCCAATTCCAATACAGTTACGAAAAATGATGAAATTCACCCGGCGCCATTTTTTTTCTCGATCAACCTGTAAAATTTGAACCCATTCCGACACAGTCGCGAAAAATGACGAAATTGCCCCGGGCACAATTTTTGTTTTCGATCAACATGTCAAATTTTAGCCCATTCCGACACAGTCACGAAAAATGACGAAATTGCCCCCGGCAAGATTTTTGTTTCCGATCAACCAGTTAAATTTTAGCCCATTCCGACACAGCCGCGAAAAATGACGAAATTGCCCTCGGCGCAATTTTTGTTTTCGATCAACCTGTCAAATTTAGCCCATTCCGACACAGTCACGAAAAATGACGAAATTGCCCTCGGCGCGATTTTTGTTTCCGATCAACCAGTTAAATTTTTGCCCATTCCGACACAGTCGCTAAAAATGACGAAATTGACCCCGGCGCGATTTTTGTTCCCGATCAACCTGTCAAATTTGAGCCCATTCCGACAAATCGCGAAAAATGACGAAATTGCCCCTGCGCGATTTTTGTTTCCGACCAACCTGTCAAATTTTAGCCAATTCCGACACAGTTGCAAAAAATGACGAAATTCATCAGGCGCGGTTTTTGTTCCCGATCAACCAGTTAAATTTGAGCCCATTCCGACCTAGTCGCGAAAAATGACGAAATTGCCCCCGGCCGATTTTTGTTTCCGATCAAGCTGTCAAATTTTAGCTCATTTCGACACAATCGCGAAAAATGACGAAATTGCCCCCGGCGCGATTTTTGTTCCCGATCAACCTGTGAAATTTGAGCCCATTTCGACACAGTCACGAAAAATGACGAAATCGATCTCGGCGCGATTTTTGTTTCCGATCAACCTGTCAAATTTCAGCCCATTCCGACACAGTCGCAAAAAATGACGAAATTATCTCCGGCGCAGTTTTTGTTCCCGATCGACCTGTTAAATTTGAGCCCACTCTGACACAGTCGCCAAAAATGACGAAATTATCTCCGGCGCTGTTTTTGTTCCCGATCGACCTGTTAAATTTGAGCCCACTCCGACACAGTCGAGAAAAATGACGAAATTGCCCCTGGCGCGATTTTTGTTTCCGATCGACCTGTCAAATTCAGCCCATTTGGACACCGTCGCGAAAAATGACGAAATTGCCCTCGGCGCGATTTTTGTTTCCGATCAACCTGTCAAATTTTAGCCCATTCCGGCACAGTCGCGAAAAATGACGAAATTGCCCTCGGCGCGATTTTTGTTTCCGATCAACCTGTCAAATTTTAGCCCATTCCGGCACAGTCGCGAAAAATGACGAAATTGCCCTCGGCGCGATTTTTGTTTCCGATCAACCTGTCAAATTTTAGCCCATTCCGGCACAGTCGCGAAAAATGACGAAATTGCCCTCGGCGCGATTTTTGTTTCCGATCAACCAGTCAAATTTTAGCCAATTCCGACACAGTTGCGAAAAATGATGAAATTCACCCGGCGCGATTTTTGTTGTCGATCAACCTGTGAAATTTGAGCCCATTTCGACACAGTCGCGAAAAATGACGAAATTGACCCCGGCGCGGTTTTTGTTTCCGATCGACCTGTCAAATTTCAACCAATTTCGACACAGTTACGAATAATGACAAAATTCACCCAGCGCGGTCTTTGTTCCCGATAAACCTGTCAATTTTCAACCCATTCCAACACAGTTGCGAAAAATGACGAAATTGCCTCCGGCGCGATTTTTGTTTCCGATCAACCTGTCAAATTTTAGCCAATTCCGACACAGGCGCGAAAAATGACGAAATTGCCCCCTGCGCGGTTTTTGTTCCCGATCAATCTGTCAAATTTTAGCCAATTCCGAAACAGTTGCGAAAAATGACGAAATTCACCCGGCGCGATTTTTGTTTACAATCAACCTGTCAAATTTTAGCCCATTCCGACACAGTAGCGAAAAATGACGAAATTGCCCCCGGCGCAATTTTTGTTCCCGATCAACCAGTCAAATTTTAGCTCATTCTGACACCATTGCAAAAAATGACAAAATTGCCCCCGGCGCGGTTTTTCTTCCCGATCAACCTGTTAAATTTGATCCCATTCCGACACAGTCGCAAAAAATGACGAAATTGACCTCAGCGCGATTTTTGTTTCCGATCAACCTGTCAAATTTCATCCCATTCCGACACAGTCGCGGAAAATGACGAAATTATTCTCGGAGCGGATTTTGTTTCCGATCAATCATTCAAATTTTAGGCCATTCCGACATCGTCGCGAGAAATGACGAAATTGCCCCCGGCGCGATTTTTGTTTCCGATCAACCTGTCAAATTTTAGCCGATTTCGACACAGTTGCGAAAAATGACGAAATTGCCCTCGACGCGATTTTTGTTTCCGATCAACCTGTCAAATTTAAGCCAATTTCGACACAGTAGCGAAAAATGACGAAATTCACCCGACGCGGTTTTTGTTCTCGATCAAGCTGTCAATTTTGAGCCCATTCCGACACAGTAGCGAAAAATGAAGAAATTGCCCCCGGCGCGATTTTTGTTTCCGATCAACATGTCAAATTTTAGCCAATTCCGACATAAGCGCGAAAAATGACGAAATTGCCCCCGGCGCGGTTTTTGTTTCCGATCAACCAATCAAATTTTAGTCCATTCCGACACAGTCGAGAAAAATGACGAAATTGCCCTCAGCGCAATTTTTATTTTCGAACAACCTGCCAAATTTCAGCCCATTCCAACACAGTCAACAAAAATGATGAAATTGCTCCCAGTGCGGTTTTTGTTTCCGATCAATCTATCTAATTTTAGCCCATTCCGACACCGTCGCGAAAAATGACGAAATTGCCCCCGGCGCGATTTTTGATTCCGATCAACCTGTCAAATTTTAGCCAATTCCGACACAGTCATGAGAAATAACGATATTACCCCCGGCGCGGTTTTTGTTCCCGATCAACCTGTTAAATTTGAGCACATTCCGACACCATTGCAAAAAATAACAAAATTGCACCCAGCGCGGTTTTTGTTTCCTATCAACCTGTCAAATTTCAGCCGATTCCGACACAGTCGCGAAAAATGACGAATTTATTATCGGAGCGGATTTTGTTTCCGATCAACCAGTCATATTTTAGGCCATTCCGACATCGTCGCGAGAAATGACCAAATTGCCCCCGGCGCGATTTTTGTTTCCGATCAACCTGTCAAATTTTAGCCAATTCCGACACAGTTGCGAAAAATGACGAAA
>NW_019266243.1:0-7902 GCF_002742605.1 Olea europaea var. sylvestris
AGGTCCCGTATTATTTAAAAGGTGGGTCCCACTGAAATTTGGGCTCAAAGTTGACCCATTAAACCATTTTTTCCAACAAATATAACCCTATTTGAAAGTCTTTTTTATGACTGATTTTATAATTATTGTTGCAATTATAGGACCATATGATCCCCATATGAGAGCCTTTTGGTGATTTGTATGATCGTATGGTTCCAATATGAGGATCATATGATTTTGTCTGAGAATCTTGTTGTGATTGATCTGATTATATACTCCCATTTGAGAGTGGTCTTGACTGATATATGATAATTTGATTCTAATGATAGGATAGTAAGATCTCAATTCAGTCTTGTTTTCACTTGTATGATTCTAATGATACACAATTGTTTCAGGTCATCTCCTTGTGTTTTGCTTGTACTCTAAAACTCGAAGCTCCATCCAACAGGATATTAGAGGACAACACGGAAAACATTGAAGCCCCTCTTTTATCGTAAGCATTAACAAAAACTTGCCAACATGTATGGCGTGCTTATTAAACTAGATTATACGATGTTGGATGATATCGAGTAAAAAAATAAGTTATAATTTTATCCATCGTATTTTGTAATCCAGTCTCGTGTACCATACATGACTAAATTATAGTTAACTAATGGTGTCACAAGGAAAGTTTTTCTTCCTCATTTTTCAAGAGTTGTACATGTGGATGAGGTAGTTATATGTAGATTTTTTGGGAATGTTTCCGCACACATATTTGCGGTTTATGTAAAATTTCTTTTTCTTTGTATGATGCTCCTTGCATTTTTTAATTTGACGTGGACTAAAATTTAAACAAATGTGTTTACTCTATGATAGATTAAGGTTTTAAATGAAGTTATTCAGTATAATATTAGAGCAAGATAAAATTTTGGATTCAAGTGTAACCTCAACTCATCTATGAAAATTGTGCTTGTGTGAAGTATATATTTGTGTAAATTGGATAAAAATGTTAAATCTCGCTGCTGGTGAATGGTTATGTTAAGTATATATTTTAATAATTAAAAGAAACTACTCCAAAAAGTTGGAAGGTATATTTAATTTAGATTTTCAAATACTTTTAGACTAGAGGCTTAATTCATAAGAAAATCAACTTGTCAAACTCTTTCTCCTTCACTAAGAAATGGAGTGCAAGCAAAGTACTATACAATTCGTGTAAATTTATGATATTTATCATTAGTGTCAAAATAGATAAATTACTAATTTCTAATTTTAATCAACAAAAAGTTGTTTATTGTTTGATGTATTGTTTTATTTTTAATATAATTTCATTTAATGTATTAAATCTATTGAATCCAACATAAATGTTGTAAACTCTAGCATTTTTTTTTATTTTTTGTATTTTTTATTTCATTCTGTCGAGAGAACACTGACCAATCAATCTTCATGTTATCAAGGTTATTTATTTATTCATTGATTCTCTCGACCATATTCACATGTTTCTCTTTGCCATCATTTCTTGACATTATTGTGAAAATTGTTTAACTATCCAATCTTGATGAGGATCTTCAATTTTTCCTTAATGTAATCAAATTGCATGCCTAAGATCCCCCACCTGGCAAATGCAAGATTGCTATCATTGGTCGATTTCTAGCCAAGGTATCGCTAATCTATCTTTACTTTTAAGAAGTAATTTCCAATTAAAATCCATTTTACATTATTATCTCGAGTTGTAGCCTCTGTTTGGTGGGAATAAAAATTATTTTTTTAGTAGATTTTGATAAGAGTTAATGAAATGTGTGACTAAAAAGTTATGAACCCCAAAAGAAAATAATTTAGCCAAGGTATGGCTAATCTATCTTTACATTTAAGAAGTAATTTCCAAATTATCTTGAGTTTTAGCATCTGTTTGGTGGAAATTAAAATAAATTTTGATACGAGTTGATGAAATGCGTGATTAAAATGTTATGAACTCATGAAATATGTGTTGAATTTAAACCCAAAGAGAAAATAATTTTATTGATATTAATTACTTACACAATTTGGACAAACATACCACTATCCACTACAATCCTCTCTAATATTATGTTCGCAACACTATCACATATTTCTCTCTCACAGCACTATTCCTTACCGCTTTTTCTCATCTCTCACTTCACAAAAAATGCAATTGAACACAGATATATGCACTATGCAGGCGCTGAAGTCGGTGGCTTTTTCTTCTTCACAAACGTCAGTGATTCTAGATAATTCCATGAATTAATTATAAGGAATTCTCATCGACTCTAGAATGGCGATGGTGTGTGAATTCTTCCAGGTTTTTCTAGCCGTGGCTGCACAAGGAAAATTCTAGAAATGATTTTGGGGCCATAGTCAGTTGCAACTTCTTCAATTCTCCCCTTCAACATTCACTTTTCATTTCAACTCTTTTCTTTTTAGGCAAGCCTAGCTCTTCCTCAAACTCGACAAGTTTCCCATTTTGCGCTTTAACGAATGGGCTCGAGTTTGCTGTGTTACTGAATATTCACTTTGAACTAAGAATTCGACTATCTTACCCTGCCATGCTCGTGGTGTTTCTTTAACCCATATAGAGCCTTCTTTAACTTGCAAATGAAGCACATGTGACCAACAGCTACTACAACCAAAGCTGAGGTTCACGTCACCATTGGAGAAATTGTGGAAGATGAAGTCAATAGTAAGTCACTTTCGTGTCTTTTGCTGCATCTGTTATGTATTTGTGCCTAATCACTTGAGGAGCAAGTTTGATCAGAAGGCAATTTGGCAGCTTCGAATGAACTAGAAATATATAGCCCCTTCAACCACACAATCTTCCATAAAATAATATTACACGTAAATCGAAAATTTTTCATTTTTTTTCAACCACGTATTCTTCAAAAAAATATTATTCCAAACATTAAAACGTGGAAAAAATGGGGGAAGCATAATAGTGAAGAGGCATCCACAACAATAATTGAACATGCTCAAAAAGGAAAATCAATTCAAGTCCAAAGGATGAATTAGCATTGGTAATAGTCCTGCCTGAACAAATAGATTACAAAGAAAATTAGATTGATTACTCTGGAGGGGACATCAAGGTTCATGAAAAGTGTTCTTGGTGGATTCCGCAGACAGGAGCTACCAGATTCAAATGAAATGTTTGAAGAAACATATTATTGGTAGACACTGCAAAGGGTGGAGCTACTATATTTAAAGGAAATGAAAGATAAATTGCAAGAGGAGATCACGAAAGTATAATGAACCGCCGAGGGATCTAAAGATCTATAGGTATCAAATGTTAAAGAAGAGTTTATAAGAGAAATACAGAGTTCTGGGAAATATGAGATGGTCTAGAAAAGGTAAGTACAAATTTCACAAATAAGAAAATCAGGTGGACATGAGAAATCAAGTACCAAGCATACCAGTCTAAAGATAGATGAAGGGGAAAACACGAAAGAGTCAGATACATTGAGTGAAAAGCGAAGAGAAAGTGTGAGCAGAGAGACAAAGAAAGAGTGAGAATAGGAGAAAGTTAAAGTGGAGTAAAAAGAGAGAGAGTGCACTAAGTCATGAGTTTCCAAGAGTGTTATATGTGTTTAATATTATTTGGACAAAGCTATTCTACCAGATTTTGTACAAATTACTCACAATGGGGTGGGTCCTGCCCAATTATAAAATGGCCAAAATAATACCACACCCATTTGCCTATGAGTGGTAGGTGGGCCTAGTAGAATAGCACAATATATTTTTAGTATTATGAGTACTTAACATCAGTCTATGTGAAAGTGAAAATAAATTTTTAATTGTTCAGTGAAATTAAAAAGTTTTTTAACTTATTGAACAAGTTTAGATGAGCTTCCACTATCACCTAATTATTGGTGTTAAGCACTATGCTATATAATATTATTCTTCTAATATCGATATTTGTAATTTAGTCACTTAATTAAATTTCACATATTTGTTAACCAGCATCTCCTATATGTGAATCATATTAATCATCACCTGTGTTTAAAAGGTAATCTTTCAAAAGCGTTAAGTTAAAAAACTCATTTTCCTATGATTTTTTTGTCATCAAATGTCATAATGTTAGGTAGTTTCGTCGAAAAAGGGTCATGGAAAAATTTTCAAAGTAAAAGAATTTCATAGTTAAAAGTAAAATTTCTTATGGTAATTATGGCTAGGGAACATAAAATTTAATTCTTTAACTTTTCATCGTACTATCCCATTTTGAAAGGGTAACCGTGGCAGATTTAGAGGGTGACCAGCTAGGGGGCCGCCTTAGCTGTATTCGCTGGAACCTCCGTCGGGTCTGTGATGCCAGTTGCAGATCGACAGACATCGCCAATTCGCCCATGTTGGTTGCTGGCTCTGATTCTGCCTGTGATGCTGAATTCTGTTTTGGACTTTTGGGCCTTTTTTTAATTAGGCTGGCCCAAATTCAGAAGCCCAATTGCCTAAATAGATAAAAAAAACTAGATTATTACCAGACAGAGGTCCAATTCCAGTTTGATAGTCCACTCCAACTCCGCACAGCGCTCCTGATTTCGTAGGCGATTTCAAAATCAGTTGGCCCTTTCCCCTAAATCCAATTCCTTATCGGTGAGCGACGAGCATGAACGGTGTGCTGAATCTGAAGTCCCCACTCCGCAAGCCCGCAAGTACGCAAAGGCGTCTGCAACTGCCAACTTCCAACTGGTACGATTGTGATATGTGAATTTGTGATATCATTATCATTTCAATTTCAATTTTCATACGTTAAATTGGGGCATGTTTATTGTTTATGTTTAATTATTGTTTTTTTTTTAGTAGTTTGTTATGCGCTCTCTCTCTCTCTGCCTAATTAGGTATTAATTTTTAGGGTTTTGATTTTTGAATTGCTTCAGCTTAGGCTTACAGCTTATTTGGGGATTTTGTTGGAATTGGTTTTATTGTGATGTTTTCAGTTGAGCGGTTTAGAGATTTGCGGTATTTTTAAATTTTATCTGTAAATAATCTCGTGACTTTCGTCCTTTTGAGTTTTGATTTAAGTTTTTATGAATTTGTTTTATTGTGATTTAAGTTTGTATGAAGTGTTTATGGCTTTCAATAAATGGTGGAAACTGGAAAGTAAATAAGTAATGCCGTAGTGGGAGAAACGGGTTTGATAACGAAATTTGGGGCTTTTAATAAATGGTGGGAAGTTGGAAAGTTTTTATGATGGTTAATAAATGGTTGAATTGTTGAATTTTTAATCAACTCTAATTGAAAATTAAATTGGGGCATTTTGTAGATTATGGAACGATTTTTTTAACCGAAACGAAAGTCTATACCTAGTTCTCCTAGTTCGAGTTGTGCTTCTAGTCCCGCTGCCGCTACTAGTTGATCACTCGAGTTGTTAAATAACACAAAGAAGTCTCGGGCCACCGACCAGACTGGGCTTTTACGATCATTGATTGTCAACGGACGATGATCAACGGTCAAATTCAACCTTCGCCCTAACTGAAGGTTGATGCTGGATTCGCCCCTAAGGGTAGGTTTTACTTTTATTCTCTTATATTTTACTTCCGTTATTAATAAATCAAGACACCTAGAGTGTTTATTATTGTTAACAAAGAAAACTAACTTTAAAAAATATTTTAGACAAAATAGAAAATAAGTTAAGACTTACTTTTTAAGCATAGTACATGTTCTTAAATTGTTATTCACAAAGTGGTGAAAGGAATTATAAAGATGCCAACATATTTTGGAGATGATTTGTATAAATCTCCACATCATTTTTGCATCGATAGCATGAATTTTCTCTTTTCAAAGTATCAATCAATAAAACCTTCCATAAGATAGACCATCAAGAAAATGTGGTGGCCGATCTTACTGTGTGACACACAAAAGAAGAGAAGAAGAGTTGTTTAAAGAGGCATGAGCTCCACATTCCGTTGTCGTCAACTTTTTTCGGATCAATCATTCAACCAACTCTATGTGTTGTGCTTGAAAACTCATACATAAGCTGCTTAAAAACGTAGTAATCACTCACCCATCTATATCTAGAAAGTTATTGGATGTTTGAAGAATAACAAGCATGTCTTGTCAAAACCTTTCATTTTGTATATCGAGGGAACTAACTCAACGACCAATAAGCTCAAACAAATAATATTTATATGCCTTGCAATTAAACAACTAGAGAGAGAGAGAGAGAGATGAGAAGGACATAAGAAATGGCTTATCTTCTAATTGCAACTATTATCGCTGGTAGAATTGGCTAAATCACAGCTGCTAAATATGCTTATGTCCAAACGTCAAGTTCCGCTCTCCACTTTCGATTAAATGAAGAAAAGTCTAGTGATCTACATAGTTTTCTTGGGCTGATAATCTACCTTCTCTTAAGATTAATGAGGTATAAGTTCATAGCATTTTTGTTTGAGGATAAAAGGGGAATTTATATTTTATTTTTTATCTGTGAATTATAAAGAAAATTGACTTAAAAACAATAATGGAAATAATCGAAGAAAAATTACAATATCTATATATGTTAGATAGCTAGAATTTAATAAGTCCATGTTTGGTACCAATTAAAATCTAGATTTTAACTTAAGTCAAAGTCAGCAATTTATTTCATCATATATTTTATCGGTCCTACAACTTTTGAACTACACATTTCATTGATTTCTATCAAAATCTACTAAAATTCTAATTTTAATTCCCATCAAGCCCATCTTTGGTACAAATTAAAATTAAAATTTTAATCTAAATTAAAGTCAATAATTAATTTAATTACATATTAATAAATTTAAACTCCAAAAGAAATTATTTTAATAACAAAATGGTCTTTAACAATTTAGATTCACACACCAAGAACACTAATCAATTAAAGTATTGTGCTATTCTACTTGGGAGGCCACAAAAAATAGCTTTGTATTATCTAACTTCTAATAAAAAGGTGAATAGGATGCAACTGTAGATACAATAGTAAAGCAATCCTATTTTACTGTTCACTATATTTTCCCTATTTTAAAAAAAAAAATTCTTTGTTGCGACCATGTCGACAACCATGTTAACCGTACTTCCACGACCATACTCCTTATTTTCCTTTTTATTGATATCTTCATTTTTAATTTTTTTTTTTCATTTTGGTGAATTCTGTTTTTATTGGACCACATTTCAGATATTCTCACTTCATCTTTGATTCTCTCTCTCTCTTTTTTTTTTTTTTTGGCATTTAAGCTTGCTGTTGGCATGAGAAGACAGCAACGTTGGATACCTACATATACAGAGGTTGATTTTCTTCGATGCATATTTGATGGAGGAAAAATAATATAGAAATTCTACATATAGTCTCCACCTTATCGTTACACAATCTTGTTATTTCTGAAAAAAATGTTGGTGATTGGTTTAAAAATATGCGAGCCTGTGAAAGAAAGAGAAAGTAGACGTGCATTGAGAATCCTCAACTAAAAAATCTGATGTATGAAGTGCAACTTCATTCTACAGATCGACGTTTAAGGACCTTCATTTTAACGGGTTGATATTTAGTGGTGTTTATACTTTTTGGGTACTTGTATTTGTTTTGATCAAAAAATAAAAAATAAAAAAAATCAGGTGCCATAAAGAGATGGTTCAGAACTCTTTGTGAGAAATCAGCTTACTAATTTTTTTTATTAGTAGTTTGAACAACCAAAATTTATACTTATTTTTTTTATACAATAATTATGTTTAGTTTTTAGTTTGCTGTTTTAATTTGTTATTGTTAGAGAAATTTTTTTTGAAAACTCCGCACTGTGCGGAGAGTGCAGAGGGAAAAGTGATCTCTTCGTACAGTTCGCAAAGATGAATTCATCTCTATGAACTGTTCGGAGATTTTTTTTATTTTTTATTTTTTTAACGGTCTTTTTTATATAGTATAGTTTTCTTTATATATGAAATGCTTTTTTTTTTTTGTTACAATTTTCTTTTTTTTTTTTTCAAATTTTTTTTTTT
>NW_019266244.1:0-1223 GCF_002742605.1 Olea europaea var. sylvestris
CGCGAAAAATGACGAAATTGCCCCCGGCGCGATTTTTGTTTCACATCAATCCGTCAAATTTTAGCCAATTTCGACACCGTCGTAAAAGTGACGAAATTGCCCCCGTCGCGATTTTTGTTTCCGATCAATCAGTCAAATTTGTGCCCATTCCGACACCGTCGCGAAAAATGATGAAATTTCCTCCGGCGCAATTTTCGTTTCCCATCAACCTGCAGAATTTTAGCCCATTCCGACACCGTCGCGAAAAATGATGAAATTTCCTCCGGCGCAATTTTCGTTTCCCATCAACCTGCAGAATTTTAGCCCATTCCGACACCGTCGCGAAAAATGATGAAATTTCCTCCGGCGCAATTTTCGTTTCCCATCAACCTGCAGAATTTTAGCCCATTCCGACACCGTCGCGAAAAATGATGAAATTTCCTCCGGCGCAATTTTCGTTTCCCATCAACCTGCAGAATTTTAGCCCATTCCGACACCGTCGCGAAAAATGATGAAATTTCCTCCGGCGCAATTTTCGTTTCCCATCAACCTGCAGAATTTTAGCCCATTCCGACACCGTCGCGAAAAATGATGAAATTTCCTCCGGCGCAATTTTCGTTTCCCATCAACCTGCAGAATTTTAGCCCATTCCGACACCGTCGCGAAAAATGACGAAATTGCCCCCGGCGCGATTTTTGTTTCCGATTAATCTATCAAATTTTAGCCGATTCCGACACCGTTGAGAAATATCACGAAATTGCCCCCGGCGCGATTTTTGTTTCCGATCAATCTATCAAATTTTTGCCCATTCCAACACCGTCGCGAAAAATGATGAAATTTCCTCCGGCGCAATTTTTGCTTCTGATCAATCAGTCAAATTTTTGCCCATTCCAACACCGTCGCGAAAAATGACGAAATAGCCCCCGGCGCGATTTTTGTTTCCGATCAATCTATCAAATTTTTGCCCATTCCAACACCGTCGCGAAAAATGACGAAATAGCCCCCGGCGCGATTTTTGTTTCCGATCAATCAGTCAAATTTGAGGCCATTCCGACACCGTCGAGAAAAACGATGAAATTGCCCCCGGCGCGATTTTTGTTTCCGACCAATCAGTCAAATTTGAGCCCATTCCGACACCATCCGAAAAATGACGAAATTGCTCTCGGCGCGATTTTTGTTTCCAATTAATCTGTCAGATTTTAGCCGATTCCGACACCGTCGCAAAAAATGACGAAATTTACCCC
>NW_019266244.1:1412-6445 GCF_002742605.1 Olea europaea var. sylvestris
AAATTGCCCCCGGCGCGATTTTTGTTTCCGATCAATCAGTCAAATTTGTGCCCATTCCGACACCGTCGCGAAAAATGACGAAATTGCCCCCGGCGCGATTTTTGTTTCCGATTAATCTATCAAATTTTAGCCGGTTTCGACACCGTCGCGAAAAATGACGAAATTGCCCCGTCGCGATTTTTGTTTCCGCTCAATCTATCAAATTTTAGCCGATTTCGACACCGTCGCGAAAAATGACGAAATTGCCCCGGCGCGATTTTTAATTCCGATCAACCTGCCAAATTTAAGCCCATTCCGACACCGTCGCGAAAAATGCCGAAATTGCCCCGTCGCGCTTTTTGTTTCCGCTCTACCCGTCAAATTTTAGCCCATTTCGACACCGTCGCGAAAAATGCCGAAATTGCCCCGTCGCGCTTTTTGTTTCCGCTCTACCCGTCAAATTTTAGCCCATTTCGACACCGTCGCGAAAAATGCCGAAATTGCCCCGTCGCGCTTTTTGTTTCCGCTCTACCCGTCAAATTTTAGCCCATTTCGACACCGTCGCGAAAAATGCCGAAATTGCCCCGTCGCGCTTTTTGTTTCCGCTCTACCCGTCAAATTTTAGCCCATTTCGACACCGTCGCGAAAAATGCCGAAATTGCCCCGTCGCGCTTTTTGTTTCCGCTCTACCCGTCAAATTTTAGCCCATTTCGACACCGTCGCGAAAAATGCCGAAATTGCCCCGTCGCGCTTTTTGTTTCCGCTCTACCCGTCAAATTTTAGCCCATTTCGACACCGTCGCGAAAAATGCCGAAATTGCCCCGTCGCGCTTTTTGTTTCCGCTCTACCCGTCAAATTTTAGCCCATTTCGACACCGTCGCGAAAAATGCCGAAATTGCCCCGTCGCGCTTTTTGTTTCCGCTCTACCCGTCAAATTTTAGCCCATTTCGACACCGTCGCGAAAAATGCCGAAATTGCCCCGTCGCGCTTTTTGTTTCCGCTCTACCCGTCAAATTTTAGCCCATTTCGACACCGTCGCGAAAAATGCCGAAATTGCCCCGTCGCGCTTTTTGTTTCCGCTCTACCCGTCAAATTTTAGCCCATTTCGACACCGTCGCGAAAAATGCCGAAATTGCCCCGTCGCGCTTTTTGTTTCCGCTCTACCCGTCAAATTTTAGCCCATTTCGACACCGTCGCGAAAAATGCCGAAATTGCCCCGTCGCGCTTTTTGTTTCCGCTCTACCCGTCAAATTTTAGCCCATTTCGACACCGTCGCGAAAAATGCCGAAATTGCCCCGTCGCGCTTTTTGTTTCCGCTCTACCCGTCAAATTTTAGCCCATTTCGACACCGTCGCGAAAAATGCCGAAATTGCCCCGTCGCGCTTTTTGTTTCCGCTCTACCCGTCAAATTTTAGCCCATTTCGACACCGTCGCGAAAAATGCCGAAATTGCCCCGTCGCGCTTTTTGTTTCCGCTCTACCCGTCAAATTTTAGCCCATTTCGACACCGTCGCGAAAAATGCCGAAATTGCCCCGTCGCGCTTTTTGTTTCCGCTCTACCCGTCAAATTTTAGCCCATTTCGACACCGTCGCGAAAAATGCCGAAATTGCCCCGTCGCGCTTTTTGTTTCCGCTCTACCCGTCAAATTTTAGCCCATTTCGACACCGTCGCGAAAAATGCCGAAATTGCCCCGTCGCGCTTTTTGTTTCCGCTCTACCCGTCAAATTTTAGCCCATTTCGACACCGTCGCGAAAAATGCCGAAATTGCCCCGTCGCGCTTTTTGTTTCCGCTCTACCCGTCAAATTTTAGCCCATTTCGACACCGTCGCGAAAAATGCCGAAATTGCCCCGTCGCGCTTTTTGTTTCCGCTCTACCCGTCAAATTTTAGCCCATTTCGACACCGTCGCGAAAAATGCCGAAATTGCCCCGTCGCGCTTTTTGTTTCCGCTCTACCCGTCAAATTTTAGCCCATTTCGACACCGTCGCGAAAAATGCCGAAATTGCCCCGTCGCGCTTTTTGTTTCCGCTCTACCCGTCAAATTTTAGCCCATTTCGACACCGTCGCGAAAAATGCCGAAATTGCCCCGTCGCGCTTTTTGTTTCCGCTCTACCCGTCAAATTTTAGCCCATTTCGACACCGTCGCGAAAAATGCCGAAATTGCCCCGTCGCGCTTTTTGTTTCCGCTCTACCCGTCAAATTTTAGCCCATTTCGACACCGTCGCGAAAAATGCCGAAATTGCCCCGTCGCGCTTTTTGTTTCCGCTCTACCCGTCAAATTTTAGCCCATTTCGACACCGTCGCGAAAAATGCCGAAATTGCCCCGTCGCGCTTTTTGTTTCCGCTCTACCCGTCAAATTTTAGCCCATTTCGACACCGTCGCGAAAAATGCCGAAATTGCCCCGTCGCGCTTTTTGTTTCCGCTCTACCCGTCAAATTTTAGCCCATTTCGACACCGTCGCGAAAAATGATGAAATTGCCCCCGGCGCGATTTTTGTTTCGGATTAATCAATCAAATTTGAGCCGATTTCGATACCGTCGCGAAAAATGACGAAATTGCCCTTGACGTGATTTTTGTTTCCGATTAATCTATTAAATTTTAGCCGATTCCGACACCATCACGAAAAATGACGAAATTGCCCCCGGGGCGATTTTTGTTTATGATCAATCTGTCAAATTTTTGCCCATTCCAACATCGTTGGGAAAAATGACGAAATTGCCCCCGGCGCGATTTTTGTTTCCGATCAATCAGTCAAATTTGAACCCATTTCGACACCGTCGCGAAAAATGACGAAATTGTCCCCGGCGCAATTTTTGTTTCCGTTCAATCCGTCAAATTTTTGCCCATTCCAACACCGTCGCGAAAATTGATGAAATTGCCCCCGCCGCGATTTTTGTTTCCGATCAATTAGTCTAATTTGAGCCCATTAAGACACCGTTGCGAAAAATGACAAAATTGCCCCCGGCGCGATTTTTGTTTCCGATTAATCTATCAAATTTTAGCCGATTTCGACACCGTCGAGAAAAATGACGAAATTGCCCCCGTCGCGATTTTTGTTTCCGCTTAATCTATCAAATTTTAGCCGATTCCGACACCGTCGCGAAAAATGACGAAATTGCCCCCGGCGCGATTTTTGTTTCCGATCAATCGGTCAAATTTTAGCCGATTCCGACACCGTCGCGAAAAATGACGAAATTGCCCCCGGCGCGATTTTTGTTTCCGATCAATCGGTCAAATTTTAGCCGATTCCGACACCGTCGCGAAAAATGACGAAATTGCCCCCGGCGCGATTTTTGTTTCCGATCAATCGGTCAAATTTTAGCCGATTCCGACACCGTCGCGAAAAATGACGAAATTGCCCCCGGCGCGATTTTTGTTTCCGATCAATCGGTCAAATTTTAGCCGATTCCGACACCGTCGCGAAAAATGACGAAATTGCCCCCGGCGCGATTTTTGTTTCCGATCAATCTGTCAAATTTTAGCCCATTCCAACACCGTCGCGAAAAATATTGAAATTGACCCGTCGCGATTTTTGTTTCCCATCAATCAGTCAAATTTTTGCCGACTCCGACACCGTTGCGAAAAATGAGGAATTCCCCCAGCGCGATATTTGTTTCCGATCAATCAGTCGAATTTAAGCCGATTCCGACACCGTCGCGAAAAATGACCAAACTGTCCCCGGCGCGATTTTTGTTTAAGATTAATCTGTCAAATTTTAGCCGATTCCGATACCGTCGCAAAAAATGACGAAATTGCCCCGGGCGCGATTTTTGTTTCCAATTAATCTGTCAAATTTTAGCCGATTCCGACACCGTCGCAAAAAATGACGAAATTTCCCCCGGTGCGATTTTTGTTTCCGATCAATCTGTCAAATTTATGCCCATTCCGACACCGTCGCGAAAAATGACGAAATTGCCCCCGGCGCGATTTTTGTTTCGGATTAAACTGTGAAATTTGAGCCCATTAAGACACCGTCGAGAAAAATGACGAAATTGCCCCAGGCGCGATTTTTGTTTCGGATTAATCAGTCAAATTTGAGCCGATTTCGATTCCGTCGCGAAAAATGACGAAATTGCCCCCGACGCGATTTTTGTTTCCGATTAATCTATCAAATTTTAACCGATTCCAACACCATCACGAAAAATGACGAAATTGCCCCCAGGGCGATTTTTGTTTCTGATCAATCTGTCAAATTTTTGCCCATTCCAACATCGTTGGGAAAAATGACGAAATTGCCCCCGGCGCGATTTTTGTTTCCGATCAATCAGTCAAATTTGAACCCATTTCGACACCGTCGCGAAAAATGACGAAATTGTCCCCGGCGCAATTTTTGTTTCCGTTCAATCCGTCAAATTTTTGCCCATTCCAACACCGTCGCGAAAAATGATGAAATTGCCCCCGCCGCGATTTTTGTTTCCGATCAATTAGTCTAATTTGAGCCCATTAAGACACCGTTGCGAAAAATGACGAAAGTGCCCCCGGCGCGATTTTTGTTTCCGATTAATCTATCAAATTTTAGCCGATTTCGACACCGTCACGAAAAATGACGAAATTGCCCCCGTCGCGATTTTTGTTTCCGCTTAATCTATCAAATTTTAGCCGATTCCGACACCGTCGCGAAATATCATGAAATTGCCCCCGGCGCAATTTTTGTTTCCGATCAATCTATCAAATTTTTGCCCATTCCAACACTATCGCGAAAAATGACGAAATTTCCTCCGGCGCGATTTTTGTTTCTGATCAATCAGTTAAATTTGAGCCCATTCCGACACCATCGCGAAAAATGACGATATTGTCCCCCGCGCGATTTTTGTTTCCGATGAATCAGTCAAATTTTAGCCTATTCCGACACCGTAACGAAAAATGACGAAATTGCCCCCGGCGCGATTTTTGTTTCCGATTAATCTGTCAAATTTTAATCGATTTCGACACTGTCGCGAAAAATGACGAAATTGGCCCCGCGCGATTTTTATTTCCGATCAATCAGTCAAATTTAAGCCCATTCCGACACCGTCGTGAAAAATGACGAAATTGCCCCCGGCGCGATTTTTGTT
>NW_019266244.1:6477-7901 GCF_002742605.1 Olea europaea var. sylvestris
TGTTTCCAATCAATCAGTCAAATTTTTGCCCATTCCGACACCGTCGCGAAAAATGACGAAATTGCCCCTTGCGCGATTTTTGTTTCCGATCAACCTGTCAAAATTTAGCCCATTCCAACACCGTCACGAAAAATGTCGAAATTGACCCCGGCGCGATTTTTGTTTCCGATCAATCAGTCAAATTTTAGACCATTCCAACACCGTCGTAAAAAATGACGAAATTGCCCCTGCGCGATTATTGTTTCCGATCAACCAATCAAATTTTAGCCCATTCCGACACCGTCCCGAAAAATGACGAAATTGCCCCCGGCGCGATTTTTGTTTCCGATCAATCAGTCAAATTTGACCCGATTCCGACTTTCCCCCGGAGCGATTTTTGTTTCTGAGCAATCAGTCAAATTTTAGCCGATTCCGACACCGTCTCGAAAAATAACGAAATTGCCCCCGGCGCGATTTTTGTTTCCGATCAATCAGTCAAATTTGAGCCCATTCCAACACCGTCGCGAAAAATGACGAAATTGCCCCCGGAGCGATTTTTGTTTCTGATCAATCAATCAAATTTGAGCCGATTCCGACTTTCCCCCGGAGCGATTTTTGTTTCTGAGCAATCAGTCAAATTTTAGCCGATTCCGACACCGTCGCCAAAAATGATGAAATTGCCCCCGGGGCGATTTTTGTTTCCGATCAATCTGTCAAATTTTAGCCCATGCCAACCCCGTCGCGAAAAATATTGAAATTGACCCGTCGCGATTTTTGTTTCCCTTCAATCAGTCAAATTTTTGCCCATTCCGACACCGTTGCGAAAAATGAGGAATTTCCCCCGGCGCGATATTTGTTTCCGATCAATCAGTCGAATATAAGCCGATTCCGACACCGTCGCGAAAAATGACCAAACTGCCCCCGACGCGATTTTTGTTTAAGATTAATCTGTCAAATTTTAGCCGATTCCGACACCGTCGCCAAAAATGATGAAATTGCCCCCGGGGCGATTTTTGTTTCCGATCAATCTGTCAAATTTTAGCCAATACCGACACCGTCGCGAAAAATGACGAAATTGCCCCCGGCGCGATTTTTGTTTCCGATCAATAAGTCAAATTTGAGCCCATTCCAACACCGTCGCGAAAAATGACGAAATTGCCCCCGGCGCGATTTTTGTTTCCGATTAAACTGTGAAATTTGAGCCCATTAAGACACCGTCGAGAAAAATGACGAAATTGCCCCAGGCGCGATTTTTGTTTCGGATTAATCAGTCAAATTTGAGCCGATTTCGATACCGCCGCGAAAAATGACGAAATTGCCCCCGACGCGATTTTTGTTTCCGATTAATCTATCAAATTTTAGCCGATTCCAACACCATCACGAAAAATGACGAAATTGCCCCCAGGGCGATTTTTGTTTCTGATCAATCTGTCAAATTTTTGCCC
>NW_019266245.1:0-7900 GCF_002742605.1 Olea europaea var. sylvestris
CGCCGGGGGCAATTTCGTCATTTTTCGCGACTGTGTCGAAATGGGCAGAAATTTGACTGGTTGATCAGAAATAAAAATTGCGCTGGGGACAATTTCGTCATTTTTCTCGACTGTGTCGGAATGGGCTGAAATTTGACTAGTTGATCGGAAACAAAAATCGCGCCGGGGGCAATTTCGTCATTTTTCGCGACTGTGTCGAAATAGGCAGAAATTTGACTGGTAGATCGGAAATAAAAATCGCGCCGGGGCCAATTTCGTCATTTTTCTCGACTGTGTCGGAATGGGCTAAAATTTGAAAGGTTGATCGGAAACAAAAAATCGCGCCAGGGGCAATTTCGTCATTTTTCGCGACTGTTTCGGAATGGGCTCAAATTTGACAGGTTGATCGGGAACAAAAATCGCGCAGGGTGAATTCCGTCATTTTTCGCAACTCCGTCGGAATTGGCTAAAATTTGACGGGTTGATCGGAAATAAAAATCGTGCCGGGGCCAATTTCGTCATTTTTCGCGACTGTTTCGGAATGGGCGGAAATTTGACTGTCCGATCGGAAATAAAAATCGCGCCGGGGACAATTACATCATTTTTCTCGACTGTGTCGGAATGGGCTAAAATTGGAATGGTTGATCGGAAACAAAAATCGCGCCGGGGCAACTTCGTCATTTTTCGCGACAGTGTCGGAATGGGCTAAAATTTGACAGGTTGATCGGAAACAAAAAATCGCCCCGGGGCCAATTTCATCATTTTTCGCGACTGTGTCGGAATGGGCTCAAATTTGACAGGTTGATCGGGAAAAAAAACCGCGCCGGGAGAATTTCGTCATTTTTCGCAACTGCGTCGAAATTGGCTAAAATTTCACGGGTTGATCGGAAACAAAAATCGCGCCGGGGGCAATTTCGTCATTTTTCGCGACTGTGTCGAAATGGACAGAAATTTGACTGGTTGATCGGAAATAAAAATCGCGCCGGGGACAATTTCGTCATTTTTCTCGACTGTGTCGGAATGGGCTAAAATTTGACTAGTTGATCGGAAACAAAAATCGCGCCGGGTGCAATTTCGTCATTTTTCGCAACTGTGTCGGAATGGGCTCAAATTTGACAGGTTGATCGGGAACAAAAACCGCGTCGGGTGAATTTCGTCATTTTTCGCAATTGCGTCGGGATTGGCTAAAATTTGACGGGTTGATCGGAAACAAAAATCGCGCCGGGGGTAATTTGGTCATTTTTTGCGACTGTGTCGAAATGGGCAGAAATTTGACGGGTTTATCGGAACCAAAAATCGTGCCGGGGCAATTTCGTCATTTTTCGCGCCTATTTCGGAATGGGCGGAAATTTGACTGGTTGATCGGAAATAAAAATCGCGCCGGGGATAATTACGTCATTTTTCGCTACTGTGTCGGAATGGGCTAAAATTTGAATGGTTGATCGGAAACAAAAATCGCACCGGGGCTATTTCGTCATTTTTCGCGACTGTGTCGGAATGGGCTAAAATTTGACAGGTTGATCGGAAACAAAAAATCGCGCCGTGGGCAATTTCATAATTTTTCGCGACTGTGTCGTAATGGGCAAAAATTTGACAGGTTGATCGGGAACAAAAACAGCGCCGGGTGAATTTCGTCATTTTTCACAACTGCGTCGGAATTGGCTAAAATTTGACGGGTTGATCGGAAACAAAAATCGAGTCGGGGGCAATTTCGTCATTTTTCGCGACTGTGTCGGAATGGGCTGAAATTTGAATGGTTGATCGGATATAAAAATCGCGCCGGGGACAATTTCGTCACTTTTCTCGACTGTGTCGGAAAGGGCTAAAATTTGACTGTTGATCGGAAACAAAAACCGCTTCAGGGGCAATTTCGTAATTTTTCACGACTATGTCAGAATGGGCTGAAATTTGACTGGTTGATCGGAAATAAAAATCGTGCCGGAGACATTTCGTCATTTTTCTCGACTGTGTCGAAATGGGCTACAATTTGACTGGTTGATCGGAAACAAAATTGCGCCGGGGGCAATTTCGTCATTTTTCGCGACTGTGTCGGAATGGGCTAAAATTTAACAGGTTGATCGGAAACAAAAAACCGCGCTAGGGTAATTTAGTCATTTTTCGCGACTGTGTCGGAATGGGATAAAATTTGACTGGTTGATCGAAACCAAAAAAATTGCGCCGGGGGCAGTTTCGTCATTTTTCTCGACTGTGTCGGAATTGGCTGAAATTTGGCAGGTTGACCGGATATAAAAATCGCGCATGGGGCAATTTCGTCATTTTTTCTCGACTGTGTCGAAATAGGCAAAAATTTGACTGGTTGGTCGGAAACAAAAACCGCGCCGTGGGCAATTTCATCATTTTTCTCGACTGTGTCGTAATGGGCTAAAATTTGACAGGTTGATCGGAAAAAAAATCGCGCTGGGGGCAATTTCGTCATTTTTCGCGACTGTCTCGGAATGGACCCAAATTTGGCAGGTTGATTGGAAATAAAAATCGCGCCGGGGACAATTTCGTCATTTTTCTCGACTGTGTCGGAATGGGCTGAAATTTGGCAGGTTGATTGGAAATAAAAATCGCGCCGGGGACAATTTCGTCATTTTTCTCGACTGTGTCGGAGTGGGCTAAAATTTGACTGGTTGATCGGAAAAAAAATCCCGCCGGGGGCAATTTCGTCATTTTTCGCGACAGTCTCGGAATGGGCTCAAATTTGTCAGGTTGATCTGGAAAAAAAACCGCGCCGAGTGAATTTCGTCATTTTTCGAAAATTCGTCGAAAATGGCTAAAACTTGACTGGTTGATAGGAAACAAAAATCGCGCCGGAGGCAATTTCGTCATTTTCCACGACTGTGTCGGAATGGGCTAAAATTTGACAGGTTGATCGGAAACAAAAAACCGCGCCGGGGGCAATTTAGTCATTTTTCGCGAGTGTGTCGGAATGGGATAAAATTTGACTGGTTGATCGGAACCAAAAAAAGTGCTGGGGGCAATTTCGTCATTTTTCTCGACTGTGTCGGAATGGGCTAAAATTTGACTGGTTAATCGGAAACCAAAATCGCGCCAGGGGAGATTTCGTCATTTTTCTCGACTATATTAGAATTGGCTGAAATTTGGCAGGTTGAACGGATATAAAAATCGCGCCGGGGGCAATTTCGTTATTTTTCTAGACTGTGTCGGAATGGGCTAAAATTTGACTGGATGATCGGAAACAAAAATCGCGCCGGGGGCAATTTCGTCATTTTTCGCGACTGTGTTGGAATGGGCTAAAATTTGACAGGTTGATTGGAAACAAAAAATCGCGTTGAGGGCAATTTCGTCATTTTTCGCGACTGTGTCAGAATGGGCTGAAATTTGACTGGTTGATCGGAAATAAAAATCACGCCGGGGACAATTTCGTCATTTTTCTCGACTGTGTCGGAATGGGCTAAAATTTGACTGTTGAAAGGAAACAAAAATCGCGCCGAGGGCAATTTCGTTATTTTTCGCGATTGTGTCGGAGTGGGCTAAAATTTGACAGGTTGATCGGAAACAAAAAACCGCGCCGGTGGCAGTTTAGACATTTTTCGCGACTGTGTCGGAGTGGGCTAAAATTTGACAGGTTGATCGGAAAAAAAAAACCGCGCCGGGGGCAATTTAGTCATTTTTCGCGACTGTGTCGGAATGAGATAAAATTTGACTGGTTGATCGGAACTAAAAAAATCGCGCCGGGGGCAATTTCGTCATTTTTTTCGACTGTGTCGGAATGGGCTAAAATTTGACTATTGATCGGAAACAAAAACCGCTTCAGGGGCAATTTCGTAATTTTTTACGACTACGTCAGAATGGGCTGAAATTTGGCAGGTTGAACGGATATAAAAATCGCGCCGGGGGCAATTTCGTCATTTTTCTCGACTGTGTAGAAATGGGCAAAAATTTGACTGGCTGATCGGAAAGAAAAATCGCGCCGTGGGCGATTTCGTCATTTTTCGCAACACTGTCGGAATGGGCTAAAATTTGACAGGTTGATCGAAAACAAAAAATCGCGCTGGGGGTAATTTCTTCATTTTTCGCGGCTGTGTCGGAATGGATTGAAATTTGGCAGGTTGATTGGAAATAAAAATCGCGCCGGGGACAATTTCGTCATTTTTCTTGACTGTGTCGGAGTGGGCTAAAATTTGACTGGTTGATCAGAAACAAAAATCGCGCCGGGGGCAATTACGTCATTTTTCACGACTGTGTCGGAATGGGCTAAAATTTGACAAGTTGATCGGAAATAAAAAATCGCGCCAGGGGCAATTTCGTCATTTTTCGCGACTGCGTCGGAATGGACTCAAATTTGACGGGTTGATCGAAAACAGAAATCGCGTCGGGGGCAATTTCGTCATTTTTCGCGACTGTGTCGAAATGGGCTGAAATATGACTGGTTGATTGGAAATAAAAATCGCGCCGGGGAAAATTTCGTCATTTTTCTCGACCGTGTCGGAATGGGCTAAAATTTGACGGGTTGATCGGAAACAAAAATCGCGCCGGGGGCAATTTCGTCATTTTTCGCGACAGTGTCGGAATGGGCTGAAATTTGACTGGTTGATCGGAAATAAAAATCGCGCCGGGGACAATTTCGTCATTTTTCTCGACTGTGTCGGAATGGGCTAAAATTTGACTTGTTGATCGGAAACAAAAATCGAGCCAGGGGCGATTTCGTCATTTTTCATGACTGTTTCGGAATTGGCAGAAATTTGGCAAGAAGAACGGATATAAAAATCGCACCGGGTGCAATTTCGTCATTTTTCTAGACTGTGTCGGAATGGGCTAAAATTTGACTAGTTGATTGGAAACAAAAACCGCGAAGAGGGCAATTTCGTCATTTTTCGCGACTGTGTCGGAATGGGATGAAATTTGATTGGTTGATCGGAAACAAAAATCGCGCCGGGGGTAATTTCGTCATTTTTCACGATAGTGTCGGAATGGGCTCAAATTCGTCAGGTTGATCTGAAAAAAAAACCGCGCCGAGTGAATTTCGTCATTTTTCGAAAATTCGTCGAAAATGGCTAAAACTTGACGGGTTGATAGGAAACAAAAATCGCGCCGGGGGCAATTTCGTAATTTTTCGCGACTGTGTCAGAATGTGCTGAAATTTGACTGGTTGATCGGAAATAAAAATCGCGCCGGGGACAATTTCGTCATTTTTCTCGACTGTGTCGAAATGGGCTAAAATTTGACTAGTTGATCGGAAACAAAAATCGCGCGGGGGGCAATTTCGTCATTTTTCGCGACTGTGTCGGAATGGGCTCAAATTTGACAGGTTGATCGGGAACAAAAACCGCGCCGGGTGAATTTCGTCATTTTTCACAACTGCATCGGGATGGGCTAAAATTTGACGGGTTGATCGGAAACAAAAATCGCTTCAGGGGCAATTTCGTAATTTTTCCCGACTGTGTCAGAATGGGCTGAAATTTGACTGGTTGATTGGAAATAAAAATCGTGCCGGGGACAATTTCGTCATTTTTCTCGACTGTTTCGAAAAGGGCTAAAATTTGACTGTTGATCGGAAACAAAAATAGCTTCAGGGGCAATTTCGTCATTTTTCACGACTGTGTCGGAATGGGCTCAAATTTGACTGGTTGATCGGAAACAAGAATCGCATGGGGGCAATTTCGTCATTTTTCGCGACTGTGTCGAAATGGGCTCAAATTTGACAGGTTGATCGGGAACAAAAATCGCGCAGGGTGAATTTCGTCATTTTTCTCAACTCCGTCGGAATTGGCTAAAATTTTGCGGGATGATCGGAAACAAATATTGCGCCGTGGGCAATTTCGTCATTTTTCGCGGCTGTGTCGGGATGGGCAGAAATTTGACAGGTTGATCGGAAACAAAATTCGCGCCGGGGAAAATTACGTCATTTTTCTCGACTGTGTCGGAATGGGCTAAAATTTGACTGGTTGATCGGAAACAAAAATCGTGCCGGGGGCAATTTCGTCATTTTTCGCGACTGTGTCGGAATGGGCTAAAATTTGACTGGTTGATCGGAACCAAAAAAATCGCGTCGGGGGCAATTTCGTCATTTTTCGCGACTGTGTCGGAATGGGCTAAAATTTGACTGGTTGATCGGAAACAAAAACCGCTCCAGGGGCGATTTCGTCATTTTTCTCGACTGTGTCAGAATTGGCTGAAATTTGGCAGGTTGAGCGGATATAAAAATCGCGTCGGGGGCAATTTCGTCATCTTTCTCGACTGTGTCAAAATGGGCAAAAATTTGACTGGCTGATCGGAAACGAAAACCGCGCCGTGGGGAATTTCGTAATATTTCTTGACTGTGTCTTAATGGGCTAAAATTTGACAAGTTGATCGGAAACAAAAAATCGCATTGGGGGCAATTTTGTCATTTTTCGCGACTGTGTCGGAATGGACTGAAATTTAGCAGGTTGATTGGAAATAAAAATCGCGCCGAGGACAATTTCGTCATTTTTCTCGACAGTGTCGGAGTGGACTAAAATTTGACTGGTTGATCAGAAACAAAAACCGCAACAGGGGCGATTTCGTCATTTTTCACGACTGTTTCGGAATTGGCTGAAATTTGGCAAGATGAACGGATATAAAAATCGCGTCGGGGATAATTTTGTCATTTTTCTCGACTGTGTAGGAATGGGCTAAAATTTGACTGTTGATCGGAAACAAAAATCGCGAAGGGGGCAATTTCGTCATTTTTTGCGACTGTGTCGGAATGGGCTGAAATTTGACTGGTTGATCGGAAACAAAAATCGCGCCGGGGGCAATTTCGTCATTTTTCTCGACTGTGTCGGAATGGGCTGAAATTTGACTGGTTGATCGGAAACAAAAATCGCGCCGGGGGCAATTTCGTCATTTTTCGCGACGGTGTCGGAATGGGCTCAAAATTGACAGGTTGATCCGGAAAAAAACCACGCCGGGTGAATTTCGTCATTTTTCGAAAATTCGTCGAAAATGGCTAAAATTTGACGGGTTGATAGGAAACAAAAATCGCGCCGGGGGCAATTTCGTAATTTTTCTCGACTGTGTCGGAATGGGCTGAAATTTGACAGGTTGATCGGAAATAAAAATCGCGTCGGGGACAATTTCGTCATTTTTCTTGACTGTGTCGGAATGGGATAAAATTTGACTGGTTGATCGGAAACAAAAATCGTGCAGGGGGCAATTTCGTCATTTTTCGCGACTCTGTCGGAATGGGCTAAAATTTGACTGGTTTATCGGAAACAAAAACCGCGCCATGGGCGATTTCGTCATTTTTCTAGACTGTGTCGAAATTGGCTGAAATTTGGCAGGTTGAACGGATATAAAAATTGCGCTGGGGGCAATTTAGTCATTTTTCTCGACTGTGTCGAAATGGGCAAAAATTTGACTGGTTGATCGGAAACAAAAATCGCGTCGTGGGCGGTTTCGTCATTTTTCGCGACTCTGTCGGAATGGGCTAAAATTTGACAGGTTGATCGAAAACAAAAAATCGCGCTGGGGGCAATTTCGTCATTTTTCGCGGCTTTGTCGGAATGGATTGAAATTCGGCAGGTTGATTGGAAATAAAAATCGCGCCGGGGACAATTTCGTCATTTTTCTCAACTGTGTCGGAGTGGGCTAAAATTTGACAGGTTCATCAGAAACAAAAACCGCGCTGGGTCAATTT
Organism: Olea europaea var. sylvestris; assembly: GCF_002742605.1. Taxonomy (NCBI): domain Eukaryota; kingdom Viridiplantae; phylum Streptophyta; class Magnoliopsida; order Lamiales; family Oleaceae; genus Olea; species Olea europaea. Next base: position 7,610 of record NW_019266245.1, read on the forward strand.
CGTCATTTTTCGCGACTGTGTCGGAATGGGCTAAAATTTGACAGGTTGATCGGAAACAAAATATCGCGCCAGGGGCTATTTCGTCATTTTTCGCGACTGCGTCGGAAAGGACTCAAATTTGACGGGTTGATCGGGAACAAAAATCGCGCCGGGTGAATTTCGTCATTTTTCACAGCTGTGTCGGAATTGGCTAAAATTTAACGGGTTAATCGGAAAGAAAAATCGCCCCGGGGGCAATTTCATCATTTTTCGCGACTGTGTCGGAATAGGCTGAAATTTGACTGGTTGATC
>NW_019266246.1:0-7896 GCF_002742605.1 Olea europaea var. sylvestris
TAAGAACTTTTTGGAAATGTAGCGACCGTTTTGGATTGAACTCACCACTTCTTCGTAACGTTTGAGGGATTTCGGCCATTTTTCGAAAGAATGCGCACTTTTCATATTTGGACCGCTTGGATTGTCGGCTTACGAAGAATTGAGCGTAACCGTTGCACACGGTGTCCGTTTTGTGCCCATAAGAACTTTTTGGAAATGTAGCGACCGTTTTGGATTGAACTCACCACTTCGTCATCACGTATGAGGGATTTCGGCCATTTTTCAAAGGAATGAGCACTTGCATATTTGGATCGCTTGGATTGTCGACGTACGAAGAATTGAGCGTAACTTTTGCACACGTGTCCGTTTTGGGCCCATAAGAACTTTTTGGAAATGTAGCGACCGTTTTGGATTGAACTCACCACTTCGTCGTCACGTATGAGGGATTTCGGCCATTTTTCAAAGGAATGCGCACTTGCATATTTGGAACGCTTGGATTGTCGACGTACGAAGAATTGAGCGTAACTTTTGTACACGGTGTCCGTTTTGGGCCCATAAGAACTTTTTGGAAATGTAGCGACCGTTTTGGATTGAACTCACCACTTCGTCGTCACGTATGAGGGATTTCGGCCATTTTTCAAAGGAATGCGCACTTGCATATTTGGAACGCTTGGATTGTCGACGTACGAAGAATTGAGCGTAACTTTTGTACACGGTGTCCGTTTTGGGCCCATAAGAACTTTTTGGAAATGTAGCGACCGTTTTGGATTGAACTCACCACTTCGTCGTCACGTATGAGGGATTTCGGCCATTTTTCAAAGGAATGCGCACTTGCATATTTGGAACGCTTGGATTGTCGACGTACGAAGAATTGAGCGTAACTTTTGTACACGGTGTCCGTTTTGGGCCCATAAGAACTTTTTGGAAATGTAGCGACCGTTTTGGATTGAACTCACCACTTCGTCGTCACGTATGAGGGATTTCGGCCATTTTTCAAAGGAATGCGCACTTGCATATTTGGAACGCTTGGATTGTCGACGTACGAAGAATTGAGCGTAACTTTTGTACACGGTGTCCGTTTTGGGCCCATAAGAACTTTTTGGAAATGTAGCGACCGTTTTGGATTGAACTCACCACTTCGTCGTCACGTATGAGGGATTTCGGCCATTTTTCAAAGGAATGCGCACTTGCATATTTGGAACGCTTGGATTGTCGACGTACGAAGAATTGAGCGTAACTTTTGTACACGGTGTCCGTTTTGGGCCCATAAGAACTTTTTGGAAATGTAGCGACCGTTTTGGATTGAACTCACCACTTCTTCGTGACGTATGAGGGATTTCGGCCATTTTTCAAAAGAATGTGCACTTGCATAATTGGAACGCTTGGATTGTCGAATTACGAAGAATTGAGCGTAACCTCTGCACAAGGTGTCCGTTTTGGGCCCATAAGAACTTTTTGGAAATGTAGCGACCGTTTTGGATTGAACTCACCACTTCGTCGTCACGTATGAGGGATTTCAGCCATTTTTCAAAGGAATGCGCACTTGCATATTTGGATCGCTTGGATTGTCGGCGTACGAAGAATTGAGCGTAACTTTTGCATACGTGTCCGTTTTGGGCCCATAAGTACATTTTGGAAAATGTAGCGACCGCTTTGGATTGAACACACAACTTCATCGTGACGTACGAGGGATTTTGGCCATTTTTCAAATGAATGAGCACTTGAATATTTAGAACGCTTGGAGAGTCAGCGGACGAAGAATTGAGCGTAACTTTCGAATACGGTGTCCGTTTCGGGCCCATAAGAACTTTTTGGAAATGTAGCGACCGTTTTGGATTGAACTCACCACTTCTTTGTGACGTGTGAGGGATTTCGGCCATTTTTTGAAAGAATGCGCACTTGCATAATTGGAATGCTTGGATTGTCGGCTTACGAAGAATTGAGCGTAACCTTTGCACAAGGTGTCCGTTTTGGTCCCATAAGAACTTTTTGGAAATGTAGCGACCGTTTTGTATTGAACTCACCACTTCGTCATGACGTATGAGCGATTTCAACCATTTTTCAAAAGCATGAGCACTTGCATATTTAGAACGCATGGAGAGTCAGCGGACAAAGAATTGAGCGTAACTTTTGCACACGGTGTCCGTTTTGGGCCCATAAGAACTTTTTGGAAATGTAGCGATCGTTTTGGATTGAACTCACCACTTCGTCGCGACGTATGAGCGATTTCAACCATTTTTCAAAAGCATGAGCACTTGCATATTTAGAACGCATGGAGAGTCAGCGGACAAAGAATTGAGCGTAACTTTTGCACACGGTGTCCGTTTTGGGCCCATAAGAACTTTTTGGAAATGTAGCGATCGTTTTGGATTGAACTTACCACTTCATCGCGACGTATGATGGATTTCGGCCATCTTTTGTAAGAATGACCACTTGTATATTCGAAACGCTTGGATTGTCGGCGTACGAAAAATTGAGCATAACTTTTGCACACGGTGTCCGTTACGGGCCAATAAGTACTTTTTGGAAACGTAGCGACCATTTTTGGATTGAACTCACCACTTCGTCGTGATGTATGAGTGATTTTGGCCATTTTTTGAAGGAATGAGCACTTGCATATTTAGAACGCTTGGAGAGTTTGTGCGGACGAAGAATTGAGCGTAACTTTTACACAAGGTGTCCGTTTTGGGCCCATAAGAACTTTTCGAAAATGTAGCGACCCTTTTGGATTGAACTCACCACTTCATCGTGACGTACGAGGGATTTTGGCGATTTTTCGAAAGAACGAGCAACTGCATATTTAGAACGCTTGGAGAGTCGGTCGGACGAAGAATTGAGCGTAACTTTTGCATACGGTGTTCGTTTTCCGTCCATAAGTACTTTTTGGAAATGTTGCGACCGTTTTGGATTGAACTCACCAATTCATCGTGACGTATGAGGGATTTCGACCATTTTCCGAAAGAATGGGCACTTGCATATATGGAACGCTTGGATTGACAGCGTACAAAGAATTGAGCGTAACTTTTACACACGGTGTCCGTTTTTGGCCCATAAGAACTTTTTGGAAATGTAGCGACCGTTTTGGATTGAACTCACCACTTCGTCGTGACGTAGGAGGGATTTCGGCCATTTTTCGAAAGACTGAGCACTTGCATATTTGGAACGCTTGGATTGTCGTCGTACGATGAATGGAGCGTAACTTTTGCACACGGTGTCCGTTTTGGGCCCATAAGTACTTTTTGGAAATATAGCGACCGTTTTGGATTGAACTCACAAATTCGTCGTGACGTATGAGTGATTTTGGCTATTTTTCGAAGGAATGAGTGCCTGTATATTTAGAACGCTTGGAGAGTCGGCAAACGAAGAATTGAGCGTAACTTTTGCACACGGTGTCCGTTTTGGGCCCATAAGAGCTTTTTGGAAATGTAGCAACCGTTTTGGATTGAACTCACCACTTCGACGTGACGTACGAGGGATTTTGGTGATTTTTCGAAAGAATGAGCACTTGCATATTTAGAACGCTTGGAGAGCTGGTGGACGGTGAATTGACCGTAACTTTTGCACACAGTGTCCGTTTTGGGCCCATAAGAACTTTTTGGAAATGTAGCGACCGTTTTGGATTGAACTCACCACTTCGTCGTGACGTATGAGGGATTTTGGCCATTTTTCAAAGGAATGAGCACTTGCATATTTGGATCGCTTTGATTGTCGACATACGAAGAATTGAGCGTAACTTTTGCACACGTGTCCGTTTTGGGCCCATAAGCACATTTTTGAAAATGTAGCGACCGCTTTGGATTGAACACACAACTTCATCGTGAGGTACGAGGGATTTTGGTCATTTTTCAAATGAATGAGCACTTGCATATTTAGAACACTTGGAGAGTCGGCGGACGAAGAATTGAGCGTAACTTTTGTACACAGTGTACGTTTTGGGCCCATAAGAACTTTTTGGAAATGCAGCGACCCTTTTGAATTGAACTCACCACTTCTTCGTGACGTATGAGAGATTTCGGCCATTTTTCGAAAGAATGTGCACTTGTATATTTGGAACACTTGGATTGTCGGCTTACGAAGAATTGAGCGTAACCTTTGCACAAGGGGTCCATTTTGGGCCCATAAGAACTTCTTGGAAATGTAGTGACCGTTTTGGATTGAACTCACCACTTCGTCGTGACGTACGAGGGATTTTGGTGATTTTTCGAAAGAATGAGCACTTGCATATTTAGAACGCTTGGAGAGTCGGCGGACGATGAATTGAGCGTAACTTTTGCACACGGTGTCCGTTTTGTGCCCATAAGTACTTTTCGGAAATGTAGCGACCATTTTGGATTGAACTCACCACTTCGTCGTCACGTATGAGGGATTTCGACCATTTTTCAAAGGAATGACCACTGGCATATTTGGATCGCTTGGATTGTCAGCATACGAAGAATTGAGCGTAACTTTTGCACACGAGTCCGTTTTGGGCCCATAAGTACATTTTGGAAATGTAGCGATCGTTATGGATTGAACACACAACTTCATCGTGACGTACGAGGGATTTTGGCCATTTTTCAAATGAATGAGCACTTGCATATTTAGAATGCTTGGAGAGTCGGGGGACGAAGAATTGAGCGTAACTTTTGCACACTATGTCCGTTTTGGGCCCATAAGAACTTTTTGGAGATGTAGCGACCATTTTGGATTGAACTCACCACTTCTTCGTGACGTATGAGGGATTTCAGCCATTTTTCGAAAGAATGCGCACTTGTATATTTGGAATGCTTGGATTATCTGCTTACGAAGAATTGAGCGTAACCTCTGCACACGGTGTTCATTTTGGGCCCATAAAAACTTTTTGGAAATGTAGCGACCGTTTTGGATTGAACTCACCACTTCGTCGTCACGTATGAGGGATTTCGGCCATTTTTCGAAAGAATGAGCACTTGCATATTTGGATCGCTTGGATTGTCGGCGTACGAAGAATTGATCGTAACTTTTGCACACGTGTCCGTTTTGGGCCAAAAAGTACATTTTGGAAAATGTAGCGACCGCTTTGAATTGAACACACAACTTCATCGTGACGTACGAGGGATTTTGGCCATTTTTCAAATGAATGAGCACTTGCATATTTAGAACGCTTGGAGAGTCCGCGGACTAAGAATTGAGCATAACTTTTGAACACGGTGTCCGTTTTGGGCCCATAAGAACTTTTTGGAAACGTAGCGACCGTTTTGGCTTGAACTCACCAATTCGTCGTGACGTAAGAGTGATTTTGGCCATTTTTCGAAGGAATGAGCACTTGCATATTTAGAACGCTTGGAGAGTTGACAAACGAAGAATTGTGCGTAACTTTTGCACACATTGTCCGTTTTGGACCCATAAGTACTTTTGGGAAATGTGGCGAACGTTTTGGATTGAACTCACCACTTCGTCATCACGTATGAGGGATTTCGACCATTTTTCAAACGAATGAGCACTCACATATTTGGATCACTTGGATTGTCGGCGTACGAAGAATTGAGCGAAACTTTTGCACACGTGTCCGTTTTGGGCCCATAAGTACATTTTGGAAAATGTAGCGACCGCTTTGGATTGAACACACAACTTCATCGTGACGTACGAGGGATTTTGGCCATTTTTCAAATGAATGAGCACTTGCATATTTAGAACGCTTGGAGAGTCGGCGGACGAAGAATTGAGCGTAACTTTTGAACACGGTGTCCGTTTTGGGCCCATAAAAACTTTTTGGAAATGTAGCGACCATTTTGGATTGAACTCACCACTTCTTCGTGACGTACGAGGGATTTCGGCCATTTTTCGAAAGAATGCGCACTTGCATAATTGGAAAGCTTGGATTGTCGGCTTACGAAGAATTGAGCGTAACCTTTGCACAAGGTGTCCGTTTTGGGCCCATAAGAACTTTTTGGAAATGTAGCAACCGTTTTGGATTGAACTCACCACTTCGTCGTCACGTATGAGGGATTTCAGCCATTTTTCAAAGGAATGAGCACTTGCATATTTGGATCGCTTGGATTGTCGGCATACGAAGAATTAAGCGTAACTTTTGCACACGTGTCCGTTTTGGGCCCATAAGCACATTTTGGAAAATGTAGCGACCGCTTTGGATTGAACACACAACTTCGTCGTGACGAACGAGGGATTTTGGCCATTTTTCAAATGAATGAGCACTTGCATATTTAGAACGCTTGGAGAGTCGGCGGACAAAGAATTGAGCGTACTTTTGTACACAGTGTACGTTTTGGACCCATAAGAACTTTTTGGAAATGTAGCGACCCTTTTCGATTGAACTCACCACTTCTTCGTGACGTACGAGGGATTTCGGCCATTTTTCAAAAGAATGCGCACTTGTGTATTTGGAACGCTTGGATTGTCGGCTTACGAAAAATTGAGCGTAACCTTTGCGCACGGTGTCCGTTTTGGGCCCATAAGAACTTTTTGGAAATGTAGCGACCGTTTTGGATTGAACTCACCACTTCTTCGTGACGTACGAGGGATTTTGGTGATTTTTTGAAAGAATGAGCACTTGCATATTTAGAACGCTTGGAGAGTCGGCGGACGATGAATTGAGCGTAACTTTTGCACACGGTGTCCGTTTTGCGCCCATAAGTACTTTTTGAAAATGTAGTGATTGTTTTGGATTGAAGTCACCACTTCGTCGTCACGTATGAGGGATTTCGGCCATTTTTCGAAAGAATGAGCACTTGCGTATTTGGATCGCTTGGATTGTCGACGTACGAAGAATTGAGCGTAACTTTGGCACACGTGTTCGTTTTGGGCCCATAAGTACATTTTGGAAGATGTAGCGACCGCTTTGGATTGAACACACAACTTCATCGTGACGTACGAGGGATTTTGGCCATTTTTCAAATGAATGAGCACTTGCATATTTAGAACGCTTGGAGAGTTCGCGGACGAAGAATTGAGCGTAACTTTTGAACATGGTGTCCGTTTTGGGCCCATAAGAACTTTTTGGAAATGTAGCGACCGTTTTGGATTGAACTCACCACTTCTTCGTGACGTATGAGGGATTTCGGCCATTTTTCGAAAGAATGTGCACTTGCATAATTGGAACGCTTGGATTGTCGGCTTACGAAGAATTGAGCGTAACCTTTGCACAAGGTGTCCGTTTTGGGCCGATAAAAACTTTCTGGAAATGTAGCGACCGTTTTGGATTGAACTCACCACTTCATCGTCACGTATGAGGGATTTCAGCCATTTTTCAAAGGAATGAGCACTTGCATATTTGGATCGCTTGGATTGTCGGCATACGAAGAATTAAGCGTAACTTTTGCACACGTGTCCGTTTTGGGCCCATAAGTACATTTTGGAAAATGTAACGACCGCTTTGGATTGAACACACAACTTCGTCGTGACGTACGAGGGATTTTGGCCATTTTTCAAATGAATGAGCACTTGCATATTTAGTACGCTTGGAGAGTCGGCTGATGAAGAATTGAGCGTAACTTTTGAACACGGTGTCCATTTTGGGCCCATAAAAACTTTTTGGAAATGTAGCGACCCTTTTCGATTGAACTCACCACTTCTTCGTGACGTACGAGGGATTTCGGCCATTTTTCGAAAGAATGCGCACTTGTATATTTGGAACGCTTGGATTGTCGGCTTTCGAAGAATTGAGCGTAACCTTTGCACACGGTGTCCATTTTGGGCCCATAAGAACTTTTTGAAAATGTTGCGACCGTTTTGGATTGAACTCACCACTTCTTCGTGACGTATGAGGGATTTCGGCCATTTTTCGAAAGAATGAGCACTTGCATATTTAGAACGCTTGGAGATTCCGCGGACGAAGAATTGAGCGTAAATTTTGAAGACGGTGTCCGTTTTGGGCCCATAAGAACTTTTTGGAAATGTAGCGACCGTTTTGGATTGAACTCACCACTTCGTCGTGACATA